>NW_016922989.1:0-8484 GCF_001483705.2 Eufriesea mexicana | reverse complement strand
TAACTGATGTATGCATTGGTTAGTCTAGGTCTATTGTGAAATATATCACACCGTTGGACAAATCAGCACATCAGCTAGAGTTCTGTGATGATGGCTGCACTCAGTACTGTGTTGTCTGCTATCAATATCTCAAGGGAGAACGGATCCGTAATTTGTCATCCTATAATCACAGTAAAACCCAAATAATCATTGAACTGGTTAATCCTAAGGCTACAGTGCTCTGCTGGTGGGTGTACTAAGTACCGTACTATCATCTATCAATATCCCTAGCCACAACCGTGCTATGTATTTGTTAATCCAGGATTGCTCCTAAACTTAAACTATCCGTGAAGAAATTAGTCCAACGGTAAAACTAAATTGATGAAGGTTGTACTCAGTAACTTTTCGTCAATTGTTATTGTCCCGAGAGATGACGGGTCTCTCTTTTGTCATTCCAGAGCTGCTGTACAACCAGCACCATCATGGAGGAGGTTAATTCAACTGCTACAGTGTTCTGTTGATGGAAGTAATAAGTAATGTACTGTCAATTGTAAATGTCTCTAGCCATAACCGAACTATGGACTGATAATTCTAGAATTGCAGTTAAATTTAGGCTACCAGTGAACAAATTAGTGCAACGGCTAAAATACAGCGATTATGGTTGTTCTCAGTACTGCTTGGTCAATTGCTAATGCCTCTAGCGATTATGGGTCAGCCGTTTGCCATTCTAGAGATGCAAAAGGATTTAAATCAACACTGAACAGCCTAATCCAACGCCTTCAGTGCTCTATTGGTGGATATATCAACTATCGTGTTGACAGATGTAAATATCTCTACCCATAACTGACGCATACATTGAATATCCTAGAAATACGTTGGTATATAAATCATCACTGCTTAGAATAATTCAACGTCTATAGTGCTCTATTGCAGTATGTACTAGGAACTGTGCTTACTATTACTAATGTACATAATCATAACCGTACTATGGATTGAATATTCTGGACTTGCCTTGCAATTATCATTGTCCGTGATTTAATTATTGCAGCGGCTGCTGCTCTGCTATGATGGCTCTACCCAGTACTGAATCGTCAATAACTAATGCCCCGAGCGATAATGTGTCAGTCCTTTGCTATTCTAGATCTGCGGTAGAATCTACATCACCGTTGAACTGGTTTTTTCTAAGGCTACAGTGCTCTTTCGGTGAATGTACTAAGAGCCGTATTTTCAACTGTAAATAGCTGCAGCCATAAACGTACTATACCTTGGTTACTCTATAATGGCTGCTAAACTCATGTTATCCGTGAAACAATTAGTGCAACGGAAGCGGCACAGTTATGATGGCTGCAATCAGTACTGTTTCGAAATTGTTAATGTCTTGAGCGATAATGTGTCAGCCTTTCGTCATCTTAGAACTGCTGTAGAGTTTAAATCTTCACTGAAGGTATTAATCCAATGGCTACAGTGCTCCATTGGTGAATGTATGAACAGCCGCACGGGGAATTGTTAACATCTCTTACCATTACGTATGTGTGAAATGGTTATTCTAGTATTACTATGGAACTTAAATCATAAAAGAACAGATTAATCAAACGGATGCAGTGCTCTCTTGGTGGATGACGCACCTACCGTCCAGCGAGTTGCAAATATCTCCATAAATAATTAATGTATACCTGGGTCATTCTGGAAATATTGTGGTATTTGAAACATCAGTGAACACATTAATTCAGCAGCGGCAGTAATGTGACGATGGCTGTACTCGGTATGGCCATGTCAACCGTTGATATCTCGAACTACGACGCATCTGCCTTTTGCAATTCTGTAATTGCTACAGAGTCTATATCTTCACTGAGCAGATCAAACCAACGTCTACAGTACTCTGCTGATGGATGTACTAAGTACCGTGCTTACAATTATAAAACCCCTAGCCGTAGCTGTAACATACATCGATTAATCTTGACTTACTGCGGAATTACCATCATCAGTGAGCAATTAATCCAGCGACTGCAGTGCTGTGATTGTGCCTGTACTCAGTACTCTCTCGTCGCTTGATGAAGTCCAGGGCGATTATGGGTCAGAACTTTGTCATTCAAGAATTGCAATAAAACACATATCATACTGGTCATATCATCACTGAACACATAAAACCAACGGCTGCAGTGCTCTACCGGCGGATGAACTGAGAACCGTAAACTCAATTGCAAGCATCCCTAGCCATAACCATACTATAAATTGGTTACCCAGGAACTGCTGTTTAAATCGATTTATCAGTGAACTAATTACTACAACGGACAAAGAAATGTGATGGTGGGTGCACTCAGTACTGTTTCGTAAATTGTTAATGTCTTGAGCGATAATGAGTCAGTCATTAGTCATTCTAGAAATACATTGGAATATAGATTATCACTGCACGAGATAATCCATTGGCCACATTTCTCTGTTGGTGAACGTAGCAACTGTTGCACTGGGTATTGTTAATATCTCTAGCCATAACTGACGTACACATGGATTATTCGAGAGCTACTCTCGAATTTGAGACATAGCTGAACACATTATTGAAACTGCTGCAGTGTTCAAATGGCGGATATACCAACTACCGTATTAGGAACTGTAAATATCTCAACTCGATGACGGATGTATGCATTCACTATTCTATAATTGCTGTTAAACTTAATTTAGCTATTATCAAATTGAACCAACGGCTACAGTACAGTAATGATTGCTTTGCTCAGCATTGTGGTGTCAGCTGTTAATAACTCTTGTGGCATTGGAGCTGTCTCTTTCCATTCTAGAATTGCTATATGATCTATGTCATCATTGAACATATCAATCTAACGGCTACAGTGCTCTGTCGATGGATGTACTATGAAACGTACTGTCAATTGTAAATATCACTAGCCATGACCGTATTATAGCTTTATTACTCTAGACTTGCACTGAAACTTACGCCATCAGTGAATAAATCAATCCAACGGCTGCAGAACTGTGATGTTGGCTGCACCCTGTACTGATTTGGAAATTGTTAATATCTCGGGCGATAATGCATCCGTCTTTTGCCATTCTAGAATTGCTATCGAATTTATATCAGCAGTGGTCGGAATAATCCAGCAGCAACAGTGCTCCATCGGTGAAGGTACCATTCACCGTACTGCCATTTGTAAATTTCTCTAGCCGTAAATGAGGTATATATAGATAATTGCAGGATTGCTGAAGAACTTTGATTGTTAGCATCCGGAATACTGCAATGGCTATTATACTACGCAGATGTCTGCACTCTGAACTGTATTGTCTATTGCCTATATCTCGAGGAAAAAGGTCTATGTCCATTGTCATACTGTAAATGCTATAGAATATATACAATCAGTGAACAGACTAATGCATCGTTAACAGCACTCTGTGGGTTGATGTACTAAGTTCCGTACAGAGCAATGTAAGTATATCTAACCATAACCGTACTATGCGTTGATTATTCTAGCATGCCTGTGGAATTCAAATCATCGGTGGACAAATAATACAAGAGCGGCAGTAATGTGATGATGTATGTACTCCGTCCTGCTATGTCCATTTATAATATCACGAGTGACAATGCACATGGATTTAGTCATCCAAGAATTGCAATATAAATTAAATCGTCATTGTACATGTTAATCCTACGGCTATAATGCTCTGTTGGTGGATGTATTAAGTACCGTCCTGTCAGTTGTAAGCACCTCTAGCCAAACCGTACTATACATTAATTACTCTAGAATGGCTGCGAAATTTAAGTCATCAGCGGACAAACTAATCCTACGGCTGCAGGAATTGGCGATAGCTGTATTCTGTTCTGTGTCGTCAATTGCTAATACCTTGAGGGATAATGAACTTCTCCTTTTTCATTCTATAATATCTGTGGAATAATAATCATCATTGTAGAGATTAATCAAAAATCAAGGGTGCATTGTTGGTGGATGTTATATGTAATGTACCCTCAACTCTAAATGTCACCAACCGTAGCCGCACTATACATACGTTATTCTGCAATTGGTTCGGAATTATCGTAATCAGTGAACAAAATAATTCAACGGCGACAGTACTCTGATGATGGCTGCTCTGAGTACTGTGTTATCGATTGTTAATATATCGAGGGACTATGTATCCCTGTTATTTGTACCCCATGTATATATGTACCCCAGTCGACTGTTGGCGGAAGTACTTATCACCGTACAATTGTACATATCTCTAAGGATACCAAATCCATACATTGGTTAATATTGAATTGCTGTTGACTACAAGCCTTCAGTGTACAAATTTGTACAACGGCCACAGAACTGTGATTATGGCTGTACTTATTAGTGTGTTGTCACAACTGTGTGCATCTCGAGCGACAGTTTATCTGTTATTTGTCATTCTAGATGTGCTATAGAATTTTTATCATCAGTGAGCTGATTATTCAATCTGCTACTTTACCGTATTGTTGGCTACACCCAGTAGTGTATTGATATATGCCAATGTCTCCAGCGACAATTGCTGTATTCATTGATCATCCCATAATTGCTGAAGAACATGGACGACCATCGAACTGATTAGCTCAATGGCTATTGCATTGTGGAGATGGCTACACTCGGTATTTTATTGCCATGTATCAATACCGTTACCCGTGTTTGCTCTATACATTGATCATTCTATAATTACTATAGAGTTCAAATCAGCAGTGAGCAGAATATTCCAACGACTACAGTGGTCTGTTGTTGGACGTACCAAGTACCGTACTCACAATTGTAATTATATATAGACACAAAAGATCTCTACATTGCCTATTCTATAGTCGCCATAGCACTTATCTCATCAATCGACTGATTAGTCAACCAATTACATTGCCTTCTAGATGGGTACTGTCAGTATTGATTTGTTATTTGTGAAAACCACTACCGATATTTGATCTGTAAATTGTTCATTCCACAGATAGATCATTTCACATTCCATCAGATTTATCCAACCGCAACTGTGCTCTATAGGCGGATGTATATAGTTTTGTACCGACAATTGTACTTATGTCTAGCCGTAACGGATCAATATATTTTTTTGTTCCAGAGCAGCCGAGTAATACAGGTCGACTACGATAGAGTTAATCAAATGGCTGCAGTACTGTAATGATGGCTGTACAATGCACTCCTTTGACATATGTCAATGTCTCCAGCGATAGTTCATCTATCCGTTGATCACACTCGAAATGATATACAGCTTAATTCAGGACTGAACAGATTAACCCAATGGCTAGAGTGCCCTGTTGTTGGATGTACTAAGCATCGTACTGCCATTTGTATGTATCTCTAGCTATAACGTTTCTGTACATTGATACCAAAGATATGCCGCGGAAATTATATGGTCAGGGAGCAAATTAATCAAATGTCTACAGTAGTGTAAAGACAGCGGTACTCATTACAGTTCTGACAAGCGTCAATTTCTCCAGTGACAGTAGCTCTATCCATTCATCATCGTAAAATTGCTGAACAGCTTAGTCGTTCAGCCAACAGATTAATTCAACCGCTATAATAATGTGTAGACGGCAACCCTCAGAACTGTGCTGTCGTTTACCCATAACGCTAAAGTAATCTGATCTACACATTGCTCACTCTGTAACTGCTATAGCGTTTGAAGCATCAGTGGACTGAGTAACCCTACGAATACAGTGCCTTGCGCGTGGATGTAGCAACTCTCGTACTATCAATTGTAAATACCCCTAGATATAAGCGAGCTATGTTCCTTGTTTTACAGGTGCTGCGGAATGTATCTTATCAGTGAAATATTTAATCAAATGGCTACAGTTCTGTGGTGACGTCTACAAACAATCCTGTTATATGAATTGTTAACGCCTCGAGCAACAACAGATCTATCCTTTGTCCTTCTACAATTGCTACAGTATCTTGGTTATCACCGACGTGGATATTCCAACGGCTACATAGCTCCACTGGTAGATGTAACAACTACCGTAATGGATATTCTAAACATCTCTAGCCATTACTGATGTATACATTGGTTGTACTGCGGGAATGGAGTCATCTGAGGTCAGATTAATCCAAAGGCTACAGTAATGTGCTGGGGGCAGTACGCAGCACTCATATGTCAATTGCCAATACCTCGATCTGTAACGGATCCGTTCTCTGTCATTCTAGAGTTGCAATAGGTCTTAAATCATCACTGAACTGCATAATACAACGGTTACGGTGCTCAATTTGTGGCTGCACCAGCTATGGCACTTAGAATAGTAAATATCTTTAGTCATATGTGACGTATACGTTGATTACTCTAGAGATTGTGTGGAACTAAAATCATTACTGAGCAGTTTAATCTACCGCCTGCAGTTTTCTTTTGGCGAATGCACTAACCACGGTACTGGGAATTGTAAATACCTCTATCCATGACTGATGTACTAGTTCATTGTTCTAGAACTACTGTGGAATTTAAATCATCACTACACAGACTCCTCTAACGGCTAAAGTGATCTATTGGTGGAATCAACAACTACCGCACTGAGAGTTGTGATATATCTAGCCACAGCTGATGTACAAATGGGTTATACTGGAACTGCTACGGAACATATATTGTAAGTGAATAGATTAGTCCAATGTCTGCGTTACCGTTATGGTGGCTATACGCGGTACTGATATTTGTCGATTTTCAGCATTGCGAGCAAAAATGGATATGTCCCATCTCATTTCAGAGTTGCCATAGGATTTACATCAGCCCGGGACAGGTTAATCGGAAGGCTACAGTGCTCTCTTGAGGGATGTACTAAGTACCCTGCTGTAAACTGCAAACAACTCCAGCTATATCTAATGTATGCATTGGTAACTTTAGGACAACTGTGAAATATATTTCACCATTGAACAGATCAAACCAAATGTACAGCGCTGTATTAATGAACGTACTAGCAACGGTACTTTCAACTATAAATATGTATAGCCATAGCCGTAACGTATACTGGTTATTCAAGACTTGCTTTGGAATATACGTCATCGGTGGACAAATTAATCCACCTGCTACTGTACTGTGATGATGGCTGTACTCGGCACTGTTATGTCAATTGCTAACATCTCGAGCTGTAACGGATCTGCCCTTTCTCAGTCTAGAATTGCTTTAAAATCTATTAAACCATTAAACAGGTTAATTCAACTGCTACAATGCTACGCTGGTGGATGTAGCAACTGCTGCACTTGGAATTGTTAATATCTCTAACCGTGATAGACGTATACATTGATTATTCTAAAACTGCTGTGGATAAAGGTCACCACTGAACAGATTAGACAATCGCCTGCTGTGGTCTGTTGGTGGGTCGAAACATCTACCATTCTGGGGATTGCAGATGTTCGAATACACGATTAACTTCTACATTGATTAACCAAGAAATAATGTGGAATTTAAACCATCAGTGGTCAGATTAATCCAGCAGCGACAATACTGTGGTAATGGCTCTACTCTGTATAGTCATGTCAATTCTTAATATCACGTGCTATAACGTATCTGTCTTTTGTAATTCTAGAATTACTATAGGTCCTACAACATCATTGAGATGGATAATACAACGGATACTGTGCTGCTTTGGTGCATGTGTTAATTGCCGTACTGTCAACTCTCACATCTCTATCCATAACGGTACTGTGTATTGATTACTCTAGAATTGCTCTTGAACATGAACTCTCAGTGAACCAATTAGTCCAGCGGCTGAAGAACGGCGAAGGCGCTTGTGTTCAGCATTGTTTGGTCAATTGTTAGTATCTCGTGAGATGGTGCGTCAGTCTTTTATCGTTCTAGAATTGCAATAGAACATACATCGTCACTGAACATATTACTACAACGGATGGAGTGCTTGGTTAGTGAATGTACCAACTACCGTACTGGGAATTGTTAATATCTCTAGCCGCATCTTATTTGTACTTTGATTACTCTAGAACTACCTTTTAATCTTAATCGAAGCCGAACCGTTTAATCCAAAGGCTACGGTATTCTATTGGTGGATGTACCAGCTATCGGTTACAGTAAATATCTGTAGCCATAACCGTACAATACATTGATTATTCTAGGTTTGCTGTTAAACTTAAGTTATCAGTGAACATAAGCCATAATCGTACCATACATTGATTGCTTTAGACTTTCTTTGGAATTTATGTCACCAGTGAACAAATGAATCCAACGGCCATAGTACAGCTATGATGGCTGCACTCAATACCGTTCCGCCGCTTGTTAATGTCTAGAGCGAGAATCGGTCAGACCTTTGTCATTCTTGGATTGCAGTAGGACATAAATCATGACTGAACAGGTTAAACCGACGTCTACAGCGCTCTGTTGATGGACGTACTGAGCACTGCTCTCTCAATGGTAGATATTTTTAGCCGTAACCATACTTTGCAATGATTTCTCAATAATAGCTGTCACAATTAATTTATCAGGATGCAAATTAGTCCAACGGTGAAAGTGCTATGGCCATGGCTGTACGCAGTACGGTTCGTCAATTGTGAACTCCTCGAG
>NW_016922988.1:282-742 GCF_001483705.2 Eufriesea mexicana | reverse complement strand
TATGGATGTACGGATGTGTGGATATATGGATGTATATATGTATGGATGCATTGATGGATGGATGGATTGTTGGATGGATGTATGGATGGATGGATGTGCGGGTGGACGGATGTATGGATGTATGATTTTATGGATGGATGGATCTACGGTTGGATGGATTTATTGATGTTTGCATGAATGGATTTATGGATGGATGTATGGATGTACGGATGGATGCATGTATGGATGTATGTATAGATGTATGTACGGATGTATGGATGTATGGATGTGTGGATGTATGGATGCATGTGTGTGTGAATGTACGAATGTATGGATGTACGGGTGTATGGATGTATGGATCTATATATGTATGGATGTATGGATGGATGGATGTGTGAGTGGATGTATGTATGGATGGATGGATGTGCGGATGTATGTGTGGATGTATGTATGGATGTATGCATCAGTGTATGTATGGATG
>NW_016922988.1:0-229 GCF_001483705.2 Eufriesea mexicana | reverse complement strand
GTATGTATGTATGTATGTATGGATGGATGTATGTGCGGATGTTTGTATGGAAGAATGCATGGATGTATGTAAGGTTGTTTTTATGGATGTATGTATGGATTCATGTATGGATGTATGTAAGGATGTGTGTATGAAAGTATGCATGAATGAATGTATGAGTGTGTGCATGGATATATGTACTGGTGTGTGTATGGAGGTATAGATGGATGGATGGATTGGTGAACGGATG
>NW_016922987.1:0-580 GCF_001483705.2 Eufriesea mexicana | reverse complement strand
TAATGAGCTCTAATATGTTCTGCTTGGTTCTGGGGAAGCCAGAAATAATGGTCTCAGCATGTTAGATTGAGGAAGGTCTAATGAGCTCTAATATGTTCTGCTTGGTTCTGGGGAAGCCAGCAATAATGGTCTCAGCATGTTAGATTGAGGAAGGTTACTTTCCGTTAGGATAGTTTGGGAAGTCTCGGTTAGGATTTCTTAGACTGTTGTACTGTAGACTGCGATTCGGTTTATTCCTGCGCTCTACATTGCTCTAATATATTCTGCTCGACCGTGGGGAGGCGAGCAATAGTGGTCGTGGCACGGTATTTTGGGTTAAGTAGTGTTTGGTTAGGATAGCTTCGGACAAGTTTGGTTGGAATAGTCTTGACTTACGTGATAGACACCGTTGTTCGATGGATTCCTATGACCTACTGTGCCCTACTATACTCTGCTTGGCTGTGGGGTGCCAGCAGCAGTGGTCGTGGCTTCACGTTCAGTTATACTACGTTTGATTATGCTTGGTTCGGTTAGGTTATGTTAGGATATCTTAGAATTTTGTGCTGAGCACTGCTATTCGTTTGATTTTTGGGCTCCACAT
>NW_016922986.1:0-541 GCF_001483705.2 Eufriesea mexicana | reverse complement strand
TGGCTATAACAAACCAAAAGCATCTTTCCTCCTTATTTATGCGGAAAATCTTGCTCACCACGACATTAGTCGAAAATGTCTATAAAATTGAACATTTTAACATTTCTCTCAGATTATATTGCTATGCAATGGCTATAGCAAACAAACTGTATCATGTCTCCTTATTTACACAGAAAAGTTTGCTCGCCGCGATAGGAGCCGAAAATGTCAATAAAATTGAACTTTGCTGCCAGGTACTGTAGCAATTCAATGGCTATAGCAAACCAATAGGATCTTTCCTCCTTATTTATGCACAGAAGCTTGCTCACCACGATATTAGTTGAAAATGTCAATAGAATTGAACTTTTCTGCCAAATTCTGTTGCAATGCAATGGCTATAACAATCCAAAAGTATCTTTCCTCCTTATTTATGCGGAAAATCTTGCTCACCACGATATTAGTCGAAAATGTCTATAAAATTGAATATTTCGGTCAAATAATATTGCTATGCAATGGGTAGAGCATACAAATTGTATCATGTCTCCTTATTTACAAAGAAAAG
>NW_016922985.1:10627-11020 GCF_001483705.2 Eufriesea mexicana | reverse complement strand
TACTATTGTCGTGCTATAGCCATTGCAATGCTATTGAATCTGTCTGGAAATTTCAATTTTATTCACATATACGACTATTGTCGTGGTGAGCTAACTTTCTTGCATCAATAAGGAGGAAAAATTCCGTTGTGGTGCTATATCCGTTGCAGTGCATCAGAATCTGGCCGGAAAATACAATTATATTGACAAGTTCGACTAATATCGGGGTGAGGTAACTTTCTTGCATAAATAAGGAGCAAAGATTCTATTGGCGTGCTGTAGCCATTGCAATGCTATAGAATGATGCTGGAAAATTAAATTTCATTGACATTTTCTACCGTTATCGCGGTGAGCCAACTTTCTTGCATAAATAAGGGGGAAATATTCCGTTGGCGTGCTATAGCCGTTGCAGTG
>NW_016922985.1:4168-9170 GCF_001483705.2 Eufriesea mexicana | reverse complement strand
TTGACATTTTCGGCTAATATCGCGGTGAGCTAACCTCCTTGCATAAATAAGGAGGAAAGATACTTTTGGCGTGCTATGGCCATTGTGGCGCAATAGAATCTGGCTGGAAAATCCACTTCTATTAACAATTTCCAATGATATCGTGGTGAGGTAACTATCTTACATATGTAAGGAGGAAAGATACTTTTGGCGTGCTATAGCCGTTGCAATGCTATAGACTATGGCTGAAAGATTCAATTTTATTGACATTCTCGACTAATATCTTGGTGAGATACCTTCTCTGGATAAATATGTAGGAAAGACCCTATTGGCGTACTATAGCCATTGCAATGCTATGGAATCTGTCTGGAAATTACAATTTTGTTCACATATACGACTATTGTCGAGGTGAGCTAACTTTCTTGCGTAAACAAGGTGGGAATATTCTATTGGCGTGCTATATCCATTGCAATGCTATAGAATCTGCATGGAAAATTCAATTTCATTGACATTTTCAAATAATATCGTGGTGAGATAACTTTTTTGCATAAATGCGGAGGAAAGATTCTATTTGCGCGCTATACCCGTTGCAATGCCATAGAAACTGGCTGGAAAATTCAATTTTATCGACATTTTCGTCTAATATCGGTGTGAGCTAACTTTCTTGCAAAAATAAGGAGGAAAGGTACTATTGTCGTGCTATAGCCATTGCAATGCTATTGAATCTGTCTGGAAATTCCAATTTTATTCACATATACGACTATTGTCGTGGTGAGCTAACTTTCTTGCATCAATAAGGAGGAAAAATTCCGTTGTGGTGCTATATCCGTTGCAGTGCATCAGAATCTGCCCGGAAAATACAATTATATTGACAAGTTCGACTAATATCGGAGTGAGGTAACTTTCTTGCATAAATAAGCAGGAAAGATTCTATTGGCGTGCTATAGCCATTGCAATGCTATAGAATCTTGCTGGAAAATTAAATTTTATTGACATTTTCGACTAATAACGAACTGAGCTACTTTCTTGCATAAACAAGGTGGTAAGATTCTATTGGCGAGCTATATCCATTGCACTGCTATAGAATCTGCATGGAAAATTATATTTTATTGACATTTCGGCTAATATCGTGGTGAGCTATGTGTCTTGCTTAAGCAAGGAGGAAAGATACCATTGGCGTGCTATACCCGTTGCAGTGCTACAGAATCTGGCTGGAGGATACAATTTTGTTGACATTTTCAACTAATATCGTGGTGTGCCAACTTTCTTGCATAAACAAGCAGGAACGATTCTATTTGCGTGCAATACCAGTTGCAGTGCAATAGAATCTGGCTGGAAGATTCAGTTCGATTGATATTTTCGATTAATACTGTGGTGATCTAACTTTCTTGCATTAACAAGGAGGAAGAATACTATTCGCGTGCTGTTGCCATTGCAATGCTATATAATCTGGCTGAAAAATTCAATTTCTTTGACATTTTCGGACAATATCGTGGTGAGCTGACCTCCTTGCATAAATAAGGAGGAACTATTCCGTTGGCGTGCTATAGCCGCCGGAGTGTTACAGTATCTGGCTGGAAAATTTAATTATATAGACAGTTTCGACTGATATCGGGGTGAGCTAACTTTCTTGCATAACTGAGGGGGAAAGATGCTTTTGGCGTGCTATGGCCATCGTAGCGCGATAGAATCTGGCTGGAAAATCCACTTTTATTGACATTTTCGAATGATATCGTTGTCAGGTATCTTTCTTGCATATGTAAGGAGGAAAGATACTATTGGCGTGCTATAGCCGTTGCAATGCTATAGAATCTTTCTGGAAGATTCAATTTTATTGACATTGTCGTCTAATATCGTACTGAGCTACGTTCTTACATAAACAATTTGGGAAGATTCTATTGGCGTGCTATAGCCATTGCAATGCTATAGAATCTGCATGGAAAGCTATATTTTATTGACATTTCTGCTAGTAAAGTGGTGAGCTAACTTTTTTGTATAAATAAGGAGGAAAGATTCTATTGGCGTGCTATAGCCATTGCAATGCTGTAGAATCTGTCTGGAAAATTCAATTTTATTGACATTTTCGGACAATATCGTGGTGAGCTGACCTCCTTGCATATATCAGAAGGAAGAATACTATTTGCGTGCTATTGCCATTGCAGTGCTATATAATCTGGCTGGAAAATTCAATTTTGTTGACATTTTCGGGCAACATCGTGGTGAGCTTACTTCCTTGCATAAATAAGGAGGAAATATTCCGTTGGCGTGCTATAGCCGCCGGAGTGTTATAGTATCTGGCTAGAAAATTTAATTATATAGACAGTTTCGACTGATATCGGGGTGAGCTAACTTTCCTGCATAAATAAGGAGGAAAGATTCTATTGGCGTGCTATACCCATTGCAATGACATATAATCTGTGTGGATAATCCGATTTTATTGACATTTTCGGCTAATATCGCGGTGAGCTAACCTCCTTGCATAAATAAGGAGGAAAAATGCTTTTGGCGTGCTATGGCCATTGTAGCGCAATGGAATCTCTCGGGAAAATCCAATTTTATTGACATTTTCGAATGATATCGTGGTGAGGTAACTTTCTTGCATATATAAGTAGAAAAGATTCTATTGGCGTGCTATAGCCGTTACAATGCTATAGAATCTGGCTGGAAGATTCAATTTTATTGACATTGACTTCTTCTATCGGGGTGAGCTAACTTTTTTGCATAAACAGGAGCAAAGGTCCTATTGGCGTGCTATAGCCATTGCAATGCTATAGAATGATGCTGGAAAATTAAATTTCATTGACATTTCCTACCAGTATCTTGGTGTACTAACTTTCTTGCATAAATAAGGGGGAAATATTCCGTTGGCGTGCTAAAGCCGTTGTAGTGTTATAGTATCTGGCTGGAATATATAATTATATACACAGTTTCGTCTGATAACGGGGTGAGCTAACTTTCTTGCATAAACAAGGAGGAAAGATCCTATTGGCGTGCTATAGCCATTGCAATGATATATAATCTTGATGGAAAATCCAATTTTATTGACGTTTTCGGCTAATATCGCGGTGAGCTAACCTCCTTGCATAAATGAGGGGGAAAGATGCTTTCGGCGTGCTATGGCCATTGTCGCGCGATAGAATCTGGCTGGAAAATCCACTTTTATTGACATTTTCGTATGATATCGTGGTCAGGTATCTTTCTTGCATATGTAAGGAGGAAAGATACTATTGGCGTGCTATAGCCGTTGCATTGCTGTAGAATCTTGCTGGAAGATTCAATTTTATTGACATTATCGTCTAGTATCGTACTGAGCTACTTTCTTACATAAACAAGGTGGGAAGATTCTATAGGCGTGCTATAGCCATTGCAATGCTATAGAATCTGCATGGATTATTATATTCTATTGACATTTCGGCTAGTATCGTGGCGAGCTGACTTTCTTGCTTAAGTAAGAAGGAAAAATACTATTGGCGTGCTATACCCGTCGCAGTGCTATAGAATACAGCTGGAAAATTCAATTTTATTGACATTTTCGAATAATATCGTGGTGAGGTAACCTCCTTGTATAAGTAAGGAAAAAAAATTCCGTTGGCGTGCTATAACCGTTGCAATGCCATAGTACCTGGCTGGAATATATAATTATATACACAGTTTCGTCTAATAACGGGGTGAGCTAACTTTCTTGCATAAATAAGGAGGAAAGATCCTAATGGCGTGCTATAGCCATTGCAATGATATATAATCTTGATGGAAAATCCAATTTTATTGACGTTTTCGGCTAATATAGCGGTGAGCTAACCTCCTTGCATAAATGAGGGGGAAAGATGCTTTTGGCGTGCAATGGCCATTGTAGCGCGATAGAATCTGGCTGGAAAATACACTTTTATTGACATTTTCGAATGATATCGTGGTCAGGTATCTTTCTTGCTTATGTAAGGAGGAAAGATACTATTGGCGTGCTATAGCCGTTGTAATGCTATAGAATATTGCTGGAAGATTCAATTTTATTGACATTGTCGTCTGATATCGTACTGAGCTTCTTTCTTACATAAGCAAGGTGGGAAGATTCTATTGGCGTGCTATAGCCATTGCAATGGTATGGAATCTGCATGGATAATTATATTTTATTGACATTTCGGCTAGTATCGCGGTGAGCTAACCTCCTTGCATTAATGAGGGGGAAAGATGATTTTGGCGTGCAATGGCCATTGTAGCGCGATAGAATCTGGCTGGAAAAAACACTTTTATTGACATTTTCGAATGATATCGTGGTCAGGTATCTTTCTTGCATATGTGAGGATGAAAGATACTATTGGCGTGCTATAGCCGTTGCAATGATGTAGAATCTTGCTGGAAGATTCAATTTTAGTGACATTGTCGTCTGATATCGTACTGAGCTACGTTCTTACATAAACAATTTGGGAAGATTCTATTGGCGTGCTATAGCCATTGCAATGCTATAGAATCTGCATGGAAAGCTATATTTTAATGACATTTCGGCTAGTATCGTGGTGAGCGATCTGTCTTGCTTAAGTAAGGAGGAAAGATACTATTGGCGTGCTATACACGTCGCAGTGCTACATAATCAGGCTGGAAAATTCAATTTTATTGACATTTTCGAATAATACCGTGGTGGGGTAACCTCCTTGCATAAGTAAGGAGAAAAAATTCCGTTGGCGTGCTATAGCCGTTGCAATGCCATAGTATCTGGCTGGAAAATATAATTATATACACAGTTTCGGCTAATATCGGGGTTTGCTAACTTTCTTGCATAAATAAGGAGGAAGAATACTATTGGCGTGCAATAGCCATTGCAATGATATATAATCTTGATGGAAAATCCAATTTTATTAACATTTTCTTCTAATATGGTGGTGAGGTAACTTTTTTGCATAAATAAGGAGGAAAGATTCTATTGGCGTGCTATAGCCGTTGCAATGCTACAGAATCATGCTGGAAAATTATATTTTATTGTCATTTTCGTCTAATATCTTGGTGAGATACCTTCTCTGCGTAAATATGT
>NW_016922985.1:3482-4007 GCF_001483705.2 Eufriesea mexicana | reverse complement strand
AGAATCTGTCTGGAAATTTCAATTTTATTCACATATACGACTATTGTCGTGATGAGCTAACTTTCTTGCGTAAATAAGGTGGAAAAATTCCATTGGCGTGCTATAGCCGCTGCAGTCCATCAGAAACTGGCCGGAAAATAGAATTATATTGACAAGTTCAACTAATACCGGTGTCAGCTAACTTTCTTGCATAAATAAGGAGGAAAGGCCCTATTGGCGTGCTATAGCCGCTGCAATGCTAAAGAATCGGGCAGGATGATTGAATTTTATTGATATTGTCTTCAAATATCGGGGTGAGCTAACTTTTTTGTAAAATAAGGAGGAAAGATTCTATTCGCGCGCTGTACCCGTTGCAGTGCTATAGAAACTGGTTGGAGAATTCATTTTTATTGACATTCTCGTATACTTTCGTGGTGAGGTAACTTTCTTGCTTAAATAAGTAGGAAAGATTCTATTGTCGCGCTATTTCCATTGCAATGCTACAGAATCTGGCTGAAAAATTTAATTTTATTGACATTTTCGGCT
>NW_016922985.1:0-867 GCF_001483705.2 Eufriesea mexicana | reverse complement strand
AATGCATTATAATCTGGCTGGAAAATTCAATTTTGTTGACATTTTCGGACAATATGGTGGTGAGCTGACCTTGCATATATAAGGAGGAAGAATACTATTGGCGTGCTATTGCCATTGCAGTGCTATATAATCTGGCTGGAAAATTCAATTTTGTTGACATTTTCGGGCAATATCGTGGTTAGCTTACTTTCTTGCATAAATAAGGAGGAAAGATTCTATTGGCGTGCATTAGCCATAGCAATGCAATGGAATCTGTATGGGAAATGCAGTTTTATTCACATATATGACTATTGCCGTGGTGAGGTAACTTTCTTGCATATAAATATGGAGGAAAGATTCTATTGGCGTGCTATAGCCATTGCAGTGCTATAGAATCTGCATGGAATATCCAATGTTATTGACATTTTTGGGTAATATCGCGGTGAGCTAACCTCCTTGCATAAATAAGGAGGAAAGATGCTTTTGGCGTGCTATGGCCGCTGTAGCGCAATAGAATCTGGCTGGAAAATCCAATTTTATTGACATTTTCGAATGATATCGTGGTGAGGTTACTTTCTTGCATATATAAGTAGGAAAGATCCTGTTGGCGTGCTATAGCCGTTGCAATGCTATAGAATCTGGCTGGAAGATTCAATTTTATTGACATTGTCTTCTAATGTCGGGGTGAGCTAACTTTTTGCATAAACATTAGCAAAGGACCTATTGGTGTGCTATAGCCATTGCAATGCTATAGAAACTGGCTGGAGGATTCAATTTTATTGACATTGTCGTCTAATATCGTGGTGAGCTACCTTTTTTGCATAAATAAGGAGCAAGAAATTCTATTGGCGTGCTATAGCCATTGCAATGCTATAGAATAATGGTGGA
>NW_016922984.1:0-18918 GCF_001483705.2 Eufriesea mexicana | reverse complement strand
TCAATGATCCTCATATTTCCATGTCGATGCCACACATTTTTCTGTGTTGATACATATGCAGCCCCTTTTATGTTTCTTCATACCGCATAATATGAGTTTCCTCTTCTCAATCCTTTCATTCGAACTGAACACATTAACGATGATCATTGACTTGACCACTGATATTAATATTCATTTAAATCAGGAATACAACATACCTTTCAATCTCGCTGTATTCTTCATATCTTGTTGTTATAAGAGGCCACCACTTAAATTAATAGTATCCCTTTTTGTCTGCCAACCATCTCCATTTTCTGAATTTTTATTTGACCATCAAAGATTTCTATCTTGTATGTCAAATGGTTAACCGACCTAGAATGCAATAGACATATCATACTTTACATACTTATATTGCTGCTTCAATTTTCTCTCGCTATAAAGTATAATTCTTGGCATCTACGCTGATGATATTCCATGAGTCCAATATTTTCTATTGTTGCACATGCCTGTTTATTTCAACAGAATATTGTCTTTTCTGACTTACACTAATTAATTATAACTAGAGGTTATGTTAATACATATACATACATTTTTTTCGTGATGCAGGCACATCTGCATGGACACAACAATGCATTCGGCGTTTGTTTACAATTCTTCTTCATTTCCCATGCACTCTCTTGTTCACTTGAAGAAAAATTAACAAATCGCTCAATTTGTGTGTTTAATTTATGAAATTTTATAATTGCGTTGTAAAGGCGTACCTTTGCATATTTGTCGTCTGCCAGGTAAAGAAACGAATGCTGATTGTCTAATTAAAACCGCTGTTTCGGCTGAATTTATTAAAGAATGTAGAAAACTTTATGATTCTATTTATTAAAATAAATTAAAATATTTCAGGTTCATATAACCACAGCTAGTAAACTATTCGAGAAACATGAGAGCCATCTGTGATTTTGTACTCGAAGCTCGATTTCATATATTTTAAATAATATACTTTAATAAATCAAATCGCCAGTGGAAAATTCACTAATTACTCAATATCAGTGATTAATTTATGAACTTTTATAATTGCGTCGTAAAGGCAGATCCTTCAAGAATTTTCCAATATATTTTTCGATAAAAACTTGTCTCTAATTAATTTATTATTAATTAATTTTCTATGGAGTGTTTGAATTGTTGTCGAAGACGCCATTGGTTTTTCGTTAATTACTATCCTTTACGCAATTAATTTATGAAACTTTATGCACTCATTATAAAGACAATGTCCTTGCGAATCTTCTCATATCACTTTTGTTCACATTTTGATTCTAATTTCGGTGAGTATTAAATATTCTCACGGAAGATTATGATGGTCGTCGTTACGAAATCATAGACGTCATAAAACAAAAATTAATAACTAACAATTTAGAGCTAAATTCTTTACGAATATTATATAGGAATACAGCCTGAAGTTCCAGCTTTCCAATGAAATTATAAAAGCTCACAAATTGTTTACTGAAATTGAGTAATTAATAATTCTTCACTGCCGGGGCCATTCCACCCTTTTCTATCCCCACTCTGTCCTTTTCTACCACGTGACCAGGACATCGACGACCTCCTTGCCTATTCTGTATTCCTATCACTTTCGTGCTTTTTGAGCCCAAATCATAGATGGCGCTGATCGAAACTGCCGAATTGAAAACCACGTGACCCGTTGGGCGGGAGAAACAAAACAATAAAAGGACATAAGTAAGTATAACACATTTTTCTTCGTTTTTTTTACTCTCTTAAGAGCCCGTTGAACATGAAGTCACAGGTGAAGATGCGAGGTTTTGTTCTTGGTAAAAAGAATATGAAACTGCCATGGTTATATGTTAAAGTACTTTTTATTCACTTTGAAAGTTTCACATATACATGTTTATTGTTAACGACATAATAAATAATGACATATAGACATTAGAATCTGAGTAGATGTCCGTATCACGGACCGTTGCGAGAAAAAGATGTTTCGTAATACATATCACGTAATAATTATCATTATAATGACCATATATATATGTACAATATTCATAGACATATGATAAATGATTCTATTCGAATACATGAGTTATCCTAATAATTCTTGACATCTCTTATCGTGCATCTCCTCGGCTTTCTCTTGTGCTAAACCTCATAAGGAGTTTTTTATTCCCTATTCATTTTCCTTTATACCCTTATCATCTTCAACATCATCTATTTTATAATTCTGTACTTTCTTCGGTTCCTTCTTTGTATCTCTCGTGTATTTTTTATCCTTTCCTTCATTGCTCTGAAAATATAAATATAAGAGACAGTCAATGAAAAATCCTACTTTCTATAACATAGTTATAATGTAAACAATAAACTAACTCTTTCTCTTGATTTACAACTTCTAATTCTTCTTGAGTTTCTACTTCGTCGTCACTTTCCCAATCGCTACTATGGTCTTCCTTTCTTTTTTTATTTTCAAGTCCAGGTGGTTCAACAGCTGGTTGTGAGCTTAATTTTGGATCAGTTAAATGATCATGAGCTGATTTGCCCTTACCGTTAAACTTTTTATTTCATATTACAGATTCTTCTTCACCTTCCTCTGCTTGTTCAGCAAATGATAAAAGATTGAAATCATTATAACAAAATTTTTCATTGTAAAGAATAGTACTATCACGACAAAATTCTGCAAACATATATGATTTTAATTTTACTGTTGCTGCTTTAGTTTTTGAATTGTTCTTTACTTCTTCACTTTGCTGCACTATTATTCTTGGAATAATATCAGGAAATGGATTGTTCAATATTATAGTTTATATCAATCTTGAAGGATAATTTGGTCTATCATTCTACAAAACATAGGAAATATTATATTTATATCAATTATTAATATATTTCCTTGTAAACATTCAATTTACCTCATCTACAAGTGCTTCTACCAGTTTAAGCATGTTATATATAGTTTCTTCAGTAACTTTACCAAAGATTGTATGTTTATTCTGCAAATCTTGTGTAGAACTAAATGTAAAGAACCATTGTCACCTTTTCCAGCATTGCCATAGCAATTAAATCTCGTCGACAAAAACGTAATCTTGTATGAAATTTGTCCTAAAACACATATATCCAATAATTATTTTTGAATAAAAAAGGAATTCCGTTTATTTTTAAATATAGTCTCACCTTAAATGGTTCTCCATATATTTTACCACCTTCTCCTGTACCTGTGGGATCACCACCTTGTGTATGAAATATAGTGTCATCCCAATAACCTTCCATACATAATTGTATGAAATTTCTTTATGCCTTTAGAGTTTCTTTTGCCCATAATTCTAACTCAATATCACCAACACTTGTTTTCATTATAACCGAGCTATAACAAATATATTAGTTTTATTAATTTAAAATACTTTTAAAATCAAATTTACTAAAATTTATTATTTATTATTGTAATTCAAATTAGAAAATATTTAATATATTAATATAGAAATTTAGAAAGTAAATATTGTATATCAGTAAAATTTTTAAAAACAGATATACAATCCATTGAAATATTATTAACTAATACTTATTTCTTTACTCTTAGTAACTGGTTCTTGCATCTAAATATTACTCATGTTTGTATGTCGCCTACAATAAAAAAAAATCCATCGTCAATAATATTTCATATTAAATCTTTAGTCATTTATAAATCAGTTAACCAAATGGTTCTTTTCTCGAATAATCATTAGCAGATAAGACATACCTTTATCTCCTTTTGACATTGATTTTATTGACCCAATCAAGTCCATGTGCCACATTCCCATTAATACTGCTGCTCTTATAGTTTCCAAGTTTCTATAGATATTTCTCCAGATTTTTGTTTTACTGCAACATTTAAATTCTACATTGAATATATCTTTACTTTTCATAATTATTACTAATTATTCATTTTCCATCTCTTCAATGATCCTTATATTTGCATGACTTAGTCATAGATGCTACACACCTTTCTTTGTTGATCCATATGCTTCCTCGTTTATGTTTTCTGATCCACATAATATGCATTTCCTCTTCTCAATGCTTTCAATTGAACTTCTCCATTTTCTTTATATACTTCAACTTCATCTTTCTGAAACTTAACACATTAGTGCTGGTCATTGACTTTGACCACTGATATCAATATTTATTCAGATGAGGAACACAACATACTTTTCAATCTCACTGTATTCTGTACATCTCTGTATCTGTCAAACCCACCTTCCTTTCTCAATCCTTATTTTACTAACAAATATATCTGGGTTGCATGTCATATGGCTGGCTGACCTAGAATCCAAAAGACATATTACAACTTACATATTTATATTACTGCATCAATCTTGACTTGCCATAAAAAATAATTACTACTATATTTTTGTCCTACTGCAACAGAATCTTGTCTTTACAAACCCAGGCTCAGCTATAACTAATAACACATAGAAAAAGAATGGCTTATATCTTACTTATTTACATAAAACTACTTATTTATTTACAATTGAAGGTTATGTTAAAAGGAAGACTTACATTCTACTGCATGATGCAGACACACCTCCATGGACACAAAAATGCTTTCGACGTTCCTCTGCAATCTTTTTCTTATTTCCGGAAAACAATCGGCTAACTAATTAGGGGACGATCTGTTCTATCGAGTGACAAAGAAGAATCCGAATCAGAAATCGAAGTTTCAAAGAGTTAAGCCACGAGATATAACGACGCAGTACGACCTGCCACGCCCTACCACTTTCGGCACTGTATTTAGAAAAAAAACGGCGAAAATCGAAAATAAACCACTGATTCTATTAGAGAAGGGATGGATCTATCGAGTGATAATGAAAAATCAAAATCAAAAATCGATGTTTCAAAGGGCTAAGCCACGAGAGATAATGACGCAGTACGACCTGCCACGCCCTACCACTTTCGGCACTCTATTTGGAAAAGAAACGGCGATAAGCGGGAATAGATAAGTCTGCCGATTAAATAAGAGTCTACTGTGGTTATTCATAACGAAACATTCTAATACTTAGCAGGAATTTCATCTATCTAAGCAAAGAAATGTAACGGGGTAATTCGATTTTACACGCACTCACACTTCCGTCACTACACTTCGAAAATGAACGGTCCAAATCGGAAAGAAATTGGCTTACTGATCAGGAAACATTCTATTCTAACGAATGATATCGTAATATGGCAATGCAAGACCGAAATTTCCAATATCTAAACAATAACGATTACACGTAACAACACAGCACAATTTGATACACACTTGCACTTACATCACTTTATTTCACATCTGTACTGTCGAAATCGGAAAATTAGGAAAGCTATTAAGAAACTGCTTGTTCCGAGCAATGCTAACCAATATCCCAGTGGACGATCGTGTTCTATAATCTTCAATCGATGACACGTGACTATTCTGTTGTATTATATGATTCGCACTTACGCTAATTCATGTCGCACATGCATCGTTAGACAATTTGCACTATGGAACTTCACTTTTTTCCACATGTGGTATATTGTAGTTAGTTATCCTGTTCTTGGTAAAGTTTTCTCAATTTCTTAAACGTCTGTTGTGGTCCTTTCGTAAATATTACGAAGATGTTGCAAAATTTGTTCAATGTTCCGAAATATTTAGATTCTGACACTGAAAGTTTCACTTTAACGCGAGTAAATATTCCACCATGTGTTATCGGCATGTTGTATTCGCGTCGACTAAAAGTAGGCTGCGGTTGGATAGGCTATGCTTGTTTTCGCGGGAAGATGCTTCGTATTTGAGATAGCCATGTGCTAAAATATCGATGTAGAACATCAAACGATATCTTATATTTATTAATTACAATGATGCAAATACAAATATATTTCTGTTATGCAAATAATAAATTAAAAAATACTTATTTTCCACTACAGAAAGCTTATAAATTAATAAAATTAATTATTAAATTAATTATAAGGATATATTGTATAGTAATATATAATATATATATGTGTTAGTTACAAAATTTGTATAACGTGTTTATGTAAGTTATGAAAATACGTAAAATTTATTAAAAATTTTGCTTTTTGTAACTTTAAAATGTTATTTCAAACACTTATATTTTAAAAAACTATTGTTACGAAGAAATAAATGGCACTTTTATATTGTTTCTATATTGTGTGCTTGTAATTCATGAATTAATTGCATAGAAGTTAGTAATTAATGGAAAACCAATTGCATCTTCGGTATGAGTTCATGTCCTCTGTGCAATAATTATTAATAATTAATTATTTAAGCAAAAATTTATAAATGCATAAATTATTGTAAATATATATTTGCTTCTGATAATAGTTAGTTTATATTTCATTCAGATAGGAAGGTAATTATACATACTTATTTATTTTATTATTGTAAATATATATTTGCTTCTGACAATAGTTAGTTTACATTTCATTCAGATAGGAAGGTAATTATACATACTTATATATTTTATGCCTTTTGGTAATTCTAGTAATTCTAGTGTCAAACTGAACCATACTTTTCAGTAGTACAAAGATTATGCTGTATCATTTATTTAATTACATTGTCAATACAAATCCTAATCTGTAATATTCATTAGGTAATTCTTGCAGAGTTTACTTTCTTTAAAATGAATCTGCAAACAAAAAATATTAGTTTCTCCTAAAACGTATAATTTATACATGAGATCTTTCCCCTGCCCATTTTCCATATGTAGTTGTATTCATTGCTTTTGCAGAACTTTTATTCTGCAGATCAGCTGCAAAATATACAGCTTTTACCTACAATTTCTTTTCCATTTCAGTCGTACAGGAATGCTCGTGTTTTATTCAGTAATGTTCGACTAAGCCTTTCCTTTCAGTTGAGGTGTATATAGTGTCATATAATCTAGTATAATTACTTTCTATCTTCACCAATTCTTGAATTTTCGACTGGTAAATCCTCCGGCTTTCATTATCGCATCTAAATCTGTATGTTACTCCACTTTGCTTCTACTGCTGCAACACAATTAAACAACCTCTGTAATGCTTCAGTATATGATTCCATAAAATATATCAACACAAAATTAGTAAAATTTAAGACTGCTCGTCGTATACCTATTTCTGTTCTATATCTCTGGTTTTATAGGCCCACACATATATCAGAATGTTCAATTTCTAGCTGCCTTTTTGCCCTTGTTCTTGGCCCTCAAAATGGTGTCTTCAATTGCTTTGCATAGAAAAAGTATCCTGCATTCTCCAATTCTTGCCTTTCGTATTCTTTTCATTACTTTTATTTCCAATGATTTCTTGAACAACTTTTTCATGTTTTCTGTATTTAGATGGCCCAATTTTCTGTATCACTACCAGCTTCTTGTTCCTCTGGACTAATAATGCTCTAGCCTGTATTTTCCTTTTTGATTCATCCACAACATGAAGTCCATTACATATCTTCCCTACTAATATTTGTTTTCCTTCTTCTAAACTATTACATTATGTTTCTACAACATTATTTCACCACCCTTAGAATTATCTTGCCGCATTTTTAGTTATCAGATGTATTGACATTAAATTCTGTCTCAAGTTTGAATATACAGCTATCTAACTCAATCTTATCTTTCACTATAGTTTCCATGAAAATGTTTCTCTTTGCTGATTCAATTTCTATTCCTGTTGCTTCTTATTCCTTCAAATATTCTAGCTTGTTCACGATATGGCTGGTTGTTCTTGAGTCCAAAATCCATTGCTTTGTTCCATTGTTCTCTGTCAAGAAGCACACTTTCTTCTTTTCTCCTTGATCTCCTTTGCTTTTCTTCATGTTTTTAAAATAATAGTCTTTTTCCAAATGATTAGATTTCTTACATGTCCGACATGGTGAGCACACTTCTTGAGTCTCGTCTTTTCTTACTAATCCTAGAAATTTTTCTGATTTTTAACCTAATTCTACTCACAACTAAAATATTTAATTTCTTTGTTATCTTTTTTGTTTTTCCACCATGCACTTGCAATAAGTATGCTGGAGTTACATTTGAAATACCTCGTCTCTTGAGCTTTACAGGCTGTAGATCATTTTGATGATCTTACTTTCTTGACAATCACCTGAGTTGTGAGATTATCTATTTTCCTTTCTTCTTTTTGCATTAATCCCATACAGTTGCAAATACACAATCAGGTAATATACATAAGATTTTAGTTATAAACATTGTTTATTCTATTTTACGTCCTAATGAATGTAATTTGAAAACTTACCTGTCAGCCACGCAGTGTGGGTTACTATATCATGTTTTGCTGTTTTGTATCCTTCTCATAGATATTGCTTAATTTTACCCATATCTCATAACTTGACATACAGGTTATCAAGTAATAATACCTTCCCTACGATTGAAACTATCAAATTGGGTAATTATACATTGTTAACTAATCTTGTTTGCCGTTTCCTACATTTCTTAGTTCTTTCATTATATGTCAATACAAACCTTAAGACCATATCGTAAAGACCATTCTAAATTTACAAATATGATATCCATCTTGATCCTTTTATCTATTGATACTGCCAATTTCTTTTTCGAATTTCGTTTTCCGCACTCAAACACGTGGCCTACATTCGGTTGGCAGTCCATAACCTGTTGATTTATTTTTTTACTTAAAACATGCACAACCCACACATATTCCACCTTACATTTCCCACCCGAGGTCTCCTTTTGATTTCATCGCTGCCACAATTTCATGTCATTCTCTCCAGTTATAGATTAATTCGCCGTTTACAGTCGAAAATATCCATTACACAATTGCCGTCCCATAATAAAATGTATCAGGAGCATATAACCAAAGTTAGTAACCGATTCAAATTCAAGCGTCAACTATCAGTGCCATCTATCAGTTTGGACTGGAACCTTGAACCTTTGTTGTCATTTGAATTTTCATTCGATACTAGAAAATTAACAAATTACTCAATTTCTGAGATTAATTTATGAATTTTTATAATTTCATCGTAAAGGCGCAGCCTTGGCAAACTTTCTAATATAACTTTTGTTATAAATTTATCCCTAATTAATTTATTATTAATTATTATTCTACGGAGTGTGTGAATTGTTGTCAAAGACGCCATTGGTTTTTCGTTAATTACTATCCTTTACGTAATTAATTTGTGAAACTTTATGCACTCATTAGAAAAACAATGTTCTTGCGAATCTTTTCATATCACTTTTGTTCACATTTTGGTTCTAGTTTCGTTTAGTATTAAGTATTTTTACGAAAGATCGTAATGGTCGCCGTTACGAAATCATAGACGCCATCAAACAAAAATTAATAACTAACAATTTAGAGTTAAATTCTTTACGAAAATTATATAAGAATGTAGCATGAAGTTCCAGCTTTGCAATGAAATTATAAAAGTTCATAAATTAATTACAGAAATTGAGTAGTTAATTAATTTTTCACCTTTGTCCTTTCCTATCCCCTCTCTGTTCTTGTCTGTCACGTGACCTGCTCACCAATGACCTCCTTACCTCTTCTATATTCCTATTACTTTCTTGATTTTTGAGTCCAAATCATAGATGACGCTGATTGAAGGCGCTTAAATTTGAATCGGTTATTATCTTAATAAATTAATTCGGCAGTGGAAAATTAACAAATTCTGACTTTCAGTAATTAATTCATGAATTTTTATAATTGCATCACACCCTCTGTGCAATAATTATTACAAATTAATTAATTAAAAGGGAATTAATTTATCTAAAATTACTAAAGGTGTTAAATGCATAAAAAAAATAAGTATGTATAATTTTCTTCCTATCTCAATGAAATCAATAGTAACTTTTGATAGAACAACTATAAATTTACAATATTTTATGCATGAGACCACTTTCATAATTCTAATATTAAAATGAATCAAACTCTTGGTACAAAGATTAAGCTGTATCATTTATTCAATTACATTGTTAATACAAATCTTAATCAGTAATATTCATTGTGTAATTCTTGCAGAGTTTATTTTCCTTGAAACAAATCTGCAAACAAAATTGCTCTATTACTCTCAGATATCGAAGAATATTAGTTTCTCCAAAAACGTGTAATTTATATGTGAGATCTTTCTCCTACTCACTTTCTATAATTCTGTTGCAGAATTTTTATTCTGTAGATAAGCTGCAAAATATACAGCTTCTACCTACAATTTCTTTTCCATTCCAGTCGTACAGGAGTGCTCGTATCTTATCCAATAATGTTAGATTGAGTCTTTCCTTTCAGTTGAGGTGTTTACAGTGTCGTATAATCCAGTATAATTACTTTCCGTCTACACTAATTCTTGAATTTTCGGCTGGTAAACTCCTTTTTCCGTTATCGCATTTAAATCTGTATGTTATTCCACTTTGCTTCTGCTGCTGCAACACAATTAAACAATCTCTGTAATGCTTTTGTATTTAATTCTATTAGATAAATCCTCACAAAATTAGTAAAATCTAAGACTGTCATCACATACCCGTTTCTGTTCCATGTCTCTGGCTGTATAAGCTCACATAAATCAGAATGTTTTGCCTCTAACTGGCTTTTCAACCTTGCTCTTGTCCCCTCAAATGGAATCTTCGATCGCTTTGCTTCACAAAAATATCTTACGTTTTCTAATTCCTGTCTTTAGTACTCTTTTGATAAATTTTATTTCTAATACTTTCATGGACAACTCCTTCATCTTCCCTATACATAAATTTCCCAATTTTTTGTGCCACTCTAACGGCTTCTGGTTCCTCTCTACTAGTATAAAGACCATTATTATACATTCTCCCTACGAATATTTCTTCTTTGTTCTTATGAACTATTACTTCCTTTTTCCTTGAGCATTACTTCACCACCATCTCCAGTAATCAGATTTACTGACAATAAATTCTGTCTCAAGAGTAGAACACAAACAATATTCAAGTATCTGGCTCTATTCTAACTTTCGCTTTAGCTTCCATGGAAATGTTTCTTCACACTACTCCAATTTCCATTCTTATTTCTTTCTATTTTTAAAATATTCTAGTTTATTAACCATATGGCTCATTCTTCTGCAGTCCACAATCCATTATTCTGTTCCATCGTTCTCTGTTTTTTATTTTGATCTCCTTTTCTTTCCTTTATGTTTTCAAAATAACAGTATAAATGATTTTTTCCAAATAACTGGACTTCATACATGTACCACGCGGAGAGTATATTTCTTAAGCCTCATACTTTCTTCTTAATCCTAGAAATTTTACTGATTTTTATTCTAATCTGCTACAACTGTAACATTTAATTTCTTTGTTACCTTTATTGTTTTTCCAACATGCACATGCAAGATGTCTAATTGAATTGGACTTGAAACATCTCTTCTTCTGATGTTTGAAGGCTACAAATCTGCTTTTCCCCCTGTTTCCTTGGCAAGCAGTTCAGTTTTGAGATTATCCATTCCCTTTTCTTCCTTCTGCGTTAACTCCCAGGCATTTGCAAATACACGTTCTAGAAACATACATAAGACTTTAGTTATAAGCATTGTTTTTTCTATCTTACTCCCTAATGCATGTAATTTGAAAACTTACCTGTCTGGCACGCAATGTGAGTTACAATATCATGTTCAAATTTATATTTATACGTGAAAAATTCCTCTGTAATGGAATATCTTTGCTGCTCTTATCCTTCTTGTAAATATTGCTGAATTTCACTCATATTTCAATTCCTCCCCTCTGGTTGAAATTATCAGATTTTGTACCTATGCATTGTTTGTTAACCAATCCTGTTTGTACTTTTCTATATTTCTTGGTTCTTTCATTGTACATTCATACAAACCTTGAGATTACGGCATGAAGACCACTGTAAATTTTCAAATATGATATCCATCTTGATTCCTTCATCTATTGACACTTCCGATTTCCTTCTCAATTTTTGTTCTCCGCTCTCAAACACGTGGCTTACATTCTGTTGGCAGTCCATAATCAGTTGATTTATTCTTTTGCTAAGAACATGCACAACCCCCCACACACATTCCTCTTTACATGTGCCGAGTAATACTAACCAATATCCCAGTGGACGATCGAGTTCTGGATTCTGCAATCGATGACACTTGACTATTCTGTTCTATTATGATTCACACTTACACTCCTTCACATCGCACATGTATCGGTAGACGATTTGCACTATGTAACTTCACTTTTTTCCACATGTGTTATATTACTACCGAACAAATGTTCGTAGTTAGTTATCCTGCTCTTGGTAAAGTTCTCTCAATTTCTTAAACTTCTGTTCTGGTCCTTTCGTAAATATCACGAAGATGTTACTAAAGTTGTTCAATGTTCCGAAAGAATAACTGATACTGCGCATTATCGTTGTTGAATATTGATTTCGTCAGTTACAGTAATTAAAACACTGATCAATAATGGCACTACTTCACGAAATGTTTTGTTCTGACATTGAAAGTTTCACTTCAGCGCGGGTAAATATTCCACCACGTGTTACCGGCATGTTAGATTCTCGTCGACACAAAGCGCGCTGCGGTTGGACAGGCTATGCTTGTTTTCGCGGGAAGATGCTTCCTGTTTGAGATAGCCATATACTAAAGTATCGACGTAGAATATCAAACGATGTTATATTTATTAATAACAATGTTGCAAATTCAAATATCTTTCTGTTATGAAAATAATAAATTAAGAAGTACTTATTTTCCACGATAGAAAACTTATAAATTAATAAAATTAATTATTAAATTAATTATAAAAATATATTGTATAGTAATATATAATATATATGTGTTAGTTACAAAATTTGATACATCAGCAGTATGACCATTTTTATATGTGCATGTAATTCATGAATTAATTGCATAGAAGTTAGTAATTAATGGAAAACCAATAGCATCTTTGGTATGAGTTCATGTCTTCTGTGCAATAATTATTAATAATTAATTAATTTATTAAGGAAAAATTTATAAATGCATAAATTATTGTAAATATATATTTGCTTCTGACAATAGTTAGTTTACATTTCATTCAGATATTAATTATACATACTTATACATATTTATTTTATGCTTTTGACCTTTTTACTAATTCTAGTGTTAAACTGAACCATATTCTTCAGTAGTACAAAGATTATGCTGTATCATTTATTCAATTACATTGTCAATACAAATCTTAATCAATAATATTCAGTGGGTAATTCTTGCAGAGTTTACTTTCCTTGAAACAAACCTGCAAACAAAGTTGCTCTATTACTTTCAGATGTCGAAGAATATTAGTTTCTCAAAAAATGTGTAATTCATATGTGAGATCTTTCTCCTACTCACTTTCTATATACAGTTGTATTCACTCTTGTTGCAGAACCTTTATTCTGTAGATAATTTGCAAAATACACAGCTTCCATCCACAATTTCTTTTCTATTTCAATCGTACAGGAGTGCTCGTGTTTTATTCAGTAATATTCGATTAAGCCTTTCCATTCAGTTGAGGTGTATACAGTGTCGTATAATCCTGAATAATTACTTTCTGTCTGCACCAATTCTTGAATTCTCGACTGTTAAACTCCTTTTTCCGTTATCGTATTTAAATCTGTATGTTATTCCACTTTGCTTCTGCTGCTGCAACACAATTAAATAATCTCTGTAATGCTTCAGTATATGATTCCATAAAATATATCGTCACAAAATTAGTAAAATCTAAGACTGTCATTGCATACCTATTTCTGTTACATGTCTCTGGCTTTCTAGGTCCACATATATCAGAATGTATAATTTCAAGCTGCCTTTTTGCCCTTGTTCTTGGCTCTAAAAACAGTGTCTTCAATTACTTTGCATAGAAAAAGTATCCTGCATTCTCCAATTCTTGCCTTTCGTATTCATTTCATTACTTTTATTTCCAATGATTTCTTGAACAACTTTTTCATGTTTTCTATACTTAGATGGCTCAATTTTCTGCACTACTACCAGCTTCTTGTTTCTCTCTACTAGTAATACTCTAGCCTGTATTTTTCCTTTTAATTCATCTGCACCATAAAATCCATTAACACACGTCTTCCCTACCAATATTTTTTCTTCCTTCTTATAAACTATTACATTATGTTTTAAGAACATTATCTTACCACCCTTTCGAGTTATCAGATGTATTGACATTAAATTCTGTCTCAAGTTTGATACATACAGAACATTTTCAAATATACAGCTATCTAACTCAGCTCTACCGTTTGCTATAGTTTCCATGAAAATGTTTCTCTTTGCTGATTCAATTTCTGTTCTTATTGCTTCTTATTCCTTAAAATATTCTAGCTTGTTCACCATATGGCTGGTTGGTTGTTCTTGAGCCGAAAATCATTTGTTTTGTCCATTGTTCTCTGTTAAGAAGCACACTTTCTTCTTTTCTGCTTGATCCCCTTTGTTTTCCTTCATATTTTTAAAGTAACAGTCTTTTTCCAAATAATTAGACTTCTTACATGTCCCGCATGGAGAGTACACTTCTTAAGTCTTGTGTTTTCTTCCTAATCCTAGAAATTTTTCTGATTTTTATCCTAATCTTTCAAAACTGAAACCTTTAATTTCGTTGTTACCTCTATCGTTTCTCTAACATGCAGGTGCAAGATGTCTATTGGAGTTGTACTTGAAACACCTCTTCTCTTGAGCTTTGAAGATTATAAATTCATTTTGATCTGCTTTTCCCTTTGCTCCTTTGACAATCTGTTGAGATGTGAAATTATCTATTCTTTTCTCGTCTTTCTGCATTAACTTTCAGATACTTGCAAATACAAGATACTTGTGTGCCAATGTGGTTAAGATTTTAGTTATAAGCATTGTTTATTCTATTTTACATCCTAATGCATATAATTTGAAAACTTACCTATCAACCACATAATATGCAGTACTATATCATGTTCAAATTTAGATATATGCATGAAAAAATTCCTCTGCAACAGAATATCTTTACTGTTCTGAATCCTTCTCATAGATATTGCTTAATTTTTCCCATATCTCATGACTTGACATACAGGTTGGTAAAGTAAGTAATAATACCTTCCCCATGGCTGAAATTTATAGATTTTGTAATTATACATTGTTAACTAATCTTGTTTGTAATTTTCTACATTTCTTAGTTCTTTCATTATATGTCAATACGAACCTTGAGACCATAGCGTGATGACCACTCTAAATTTCCTTAAACTGTGTACCTACGTAATATCTTTATACGATTTGCACTCATGTCACTTGATTGCACACATCACTTTATACATGCACTATTTAACCTCACTGTATTCCACATGTGGTTTATTGTGATGGAACAATTGTTGGCACTTGTTGAAGATATCGCAATTTCTCAATATTTTGTTGGAGCTTTTGCTGTATCGTGCTTGGTTTCGATAGCGAAACATGTCCGGTGACGAAAGGTTAATGACATCGTGATTCGCTCGAAGCGTTTCTCGATCTTTCTATCTTGTATACGATGGAATTACAATCAAATTCGAGGGTGTAATGTAGGGTGCGCCACGGTATTCGACAGTTTCAGTGCTTTGGAAACCGGACAAGCAGTTCGATTGATCCTCTAATCTTCAGGATTCTTTCTAGTACGACTACTCATGTATGAACGTTCGCTGGTTGACGGGCATTAGATTGGATCACTGAAATCTTCGAGAAGCAAAATAAATGTAGAGAGCAGTTAAAGACTGAAGAGGTACGGCAAAGAGTTGTCTCGGAATAGAGTTTAGCGAAGGCGACGAAGAACGATAATTTTGTCATTTTTACATTTTAATTAGGTTCTGCTTCCTTGAAGTTTCAGCTAACAAGGAGAGTGCATGTCCTTCGGGTCACCGATTTAATTGAAACTTTGTTGGTTTGTAGATTTCGTCATGCAGTTCAAGAATATATATATCATTATAGCCGCCACTACTCGATAGTTTTTGAGATATTTACAAAATTTTAAAGTTTTATTAATTATTTAATTACAGATTTATTTCCGGTGGTTTTCAATTGGTGTTGTAGCCTAACGGCGATAGAAGACTCTGAGACAGAGTACGCGTAGTTTAAATGATGTAGTACTGAAGTAGTTGCACTTATTGACATATGGAGAGGTAGTAAGTAGGGAGCACTTAATCTATGTTGCATAAAAATATAGAAAAGCGCAGTAAAAACTATATTATTCTATCGCCGGGGAAAAGGGGGAGAGAGGAGCGGTTATTATGAATAGTGCTTTTATGTACATATGGTATACTTAAAAATTAATTTTAATCTTGGATATAAGTGTAAACGATGATAAAAATTATAGTTCTCCCCAGCGGGGAATCGAATTGCGGTTTCTCGCTTGGTTGACGGGGATGCTCGCCAACTAATTCCAGGTTCGACTTAGATTATAACTTATTTATATTGATTACATGGATAATAGACTACATATGGTGGCTTATACTTCTACGAGCCACCAGTACTTCTTTGTGTTATGTTTAGGATTGTCGCTTACGTCTAAGGGGATTAATTTGTACGTATATTTTAGGTGATGATCGTCCGGTGCGATGTTTGGACTGTATTCTATTTTTTTGTTAATCTCTTTCCTATTGAAGTGGTATATTAGTGGGATATTGTTTCCGTTTTGAATAAAGCCCTGTTTATCCAGGTAGGTGAACGACTCGGGTGGTGTGTAGCCTGTATGTCTGGTGGATTCAAAGAAATGCGGATTTGGATACAAGGAGTGAGCTACTAATGGATTTGTTAGATTTCTGTCAAGGTTGTACCAGTGGTTTCTAATTAGTTTAAGTATGAAGAGGTCTATTCCGGTTATTTGCGGTTCTCTATATAGATTGTGGTTGCTAATGAATTTGGTGAAGTTGAATTCGGGTGACCTATATTTGCCCAGACATGCTCACTCCAAGCATCGTCCTAAACGCCTAAATCGAAGCCTAAATTTGCACTCACCTGGTGCGTGATTGACGTTACATTTGACGCAGCGGTATTCTTGGTTGCAATTAATTGCCGCGTGATCTATTCTTTGACAGTGGCGGCATTGTATTTGGTTTCTTTTATTAATTTTTTCCCATTTCACTGCAGAAAATAGGACTATTTTGATGAGGTTGAGTTTTGTTGGATAACTAACGATTCGTTGGCCCTTAGTCACTAGAAGGGCCTGGCTGATAAACGCAGACCAATTTCAGAATCGAAAAACAATTGACTCATTCCTACTTTCACTAAGGGCCAATGATCATCTTCACCGCACCAAAAACTAACATTATATAAGCACCCACAAAAATTGCGAAAAGTCAGCTTCAGTTTCAGTTCCAGTTCCAGTTTCAGTTTAGTTTTTTTCCTCTCCGCCGACTTGTATTTCTCCAACGTAGCCTTGTTGCTAGAAGTCGTATTGTATATTGAAATCCGGGTTCCAACAGTTTTTCAGGCTTGCTTTCGGGGAAGAGTTTAACTATGAAAATTGGTAATTTTTTGTTCTCTGCGATCGATCTTTTAGTATAAAATTTGGTGACGCAGTGTAGATGATTTTCTTGCTTGTTTTGTTTTTAAATAGCTGCCGTGCGATATTAGCGATTTGGCTGTTATCTTCGGTTAGGAATTTGTGGTATATTGGCTGGTTATCTTGAAGGGTGTTTTTGATTAGGCTAGAACTTCCATACATCCCTTGGGTGCTGGAGCCCTTCCCGCCTGTATGCTTTTGTTGTGCTTGTTGGCGTAGTTGTCAATATCGCACTAATTATGTTATTTTTATTTTAGATAAATCCAAACTATATTCAGTTTTTTCCTTTCTTCTCTTCCACTGATGGGATATACTTTGTTTCACTGTTCTATACACCACTGGGGTTTGCCCTAAGTTAACCGTTGGTGCTTAGCTCAAGCGTACCTCTTATCTCGATGAAGGTTCGAACTGGCCCTGCCTTAGACTGGGATGCTATTGGAAAATTTCGGGTGTCGCTATTAGGCTACAACGCCACTTGAAAACCATTGGAAATAAATCTGTAGTTACAGAAGTAATAAAATTTTAATCGTAAATATTTCAAAACTATTGAGTAGTGGCGGCTATAATGATATATATATTCTTGAACTGCATGTCGAAATCTACAAACCAACAAAGTTTCAATTAAATCGGTGACCCGAAGGACATGCACTCTCCTTGTTGGATTAAAAGTTCCTCGAGAGATGAAATTTTAACGGTTGAAAATAATGACGCGTTTCGTGGGTACTTGACGATAATATAAAGAAGCATACGATTCCTTTGCGAGCTTTGTATTATTTCGCCTTATTTCTCCTTTTCGATGCCTCGATTCTTTGAAGGGGACGATATTTCTACGAACTTCCAGTTTCAAAATATTTTTCTGTGTTTTAATTAACAATCTGTTTTAAATGTTTAAAGCTACTCGAGATTTTGGGCGAATGCTAGTGAATCTCGTACCATAAAATTGGGATTAAAAATTAAAATTAAAATTGTAATTAAAACATCGTTCACAACTGTGCTCTTTATTTCAGACTACTGCTTTGAAATTAATTAAATTTATAGATTTGTAAATTCCACTTGTTACTACGCGTCGCGATAGAAGTTATTTCCTTCGTAGTAACGCGTGGGGTGCCCCAAACGTTTTACGGTCTAGCGTTGATAAATTTGAACGGTAGCTCGAATATTAATCTGTTCCGTGTTGACTCGTCGAAGTCTCAATTCTTTTCCTCGGAGTCGCGATTCTTACTGTTCGAAGCTTCGGTGATTTCGAAGACTCTTTGAAATCTCGAATCTGAATAATTCAATTTTGGTTGATCTCTGATTCCTCGCCTTGGAACGTCGAGGATGCGGGCCGATTGGTTATTTTGAGAAACGTTAATTTTCCAATCAGCGGCATCCTAAGTGTCGTGACCATCCTTTCATGCGTCCTTGGCGCGCCTTCTTTTGGTAAGGGTGGAACGATACCTGAGCAGGCGTAACGTCACGGGTTTTGCTCAAGGGTTACGGTTTCCTTCCAGTTCCGGAGCGTGAGAGGAACTTTGGGATGACCCTTTGGAAT
>NW_016922983.1:0-255 GCF_001483705.2 Eufriesea mexicana | reverse complement strand
TGTGCTCTAGTATGCCCTGCTTGGCTCTGATGAGTGCACCCATAGCGGTCTCGGCACGTTAGGGTTTGTAATGCTGCGTTTGATTATGTGCTGCTCGTCTTCGTTAGGTCTGGGAACCTTTGAATTTTCAGATATACACTCCGATTCTACGGATTTCTGCGCTCCCCTCCATTAAGCTCTGCTTGGCCAGGGGGAAGCCGGCAATAGTCTCGGATCGTTATGTTGTGTTAGGTTACGTTTGATTATGCTATGTTA
>NW_016922982.1:0-509 GCF_001483705.2 Eufriesea mexicana | reverse complement strand
CCTAACGCCTTCAATCCAATGGCAAGTACAGCCATCTACTTGGCAGAGGATAGGTCTATTCAAGGTCTATAATGTGTTATAGCTTGGGTAATAGATCGCCCAGCGTCTTCAACCAATGCCAAGGACAGCCATCTACTTGCCAGAGAATAGGCATTTCAAAATCTATAACCTTTTATAGCTTTATGAATAGATCGCCTATCGCCTTCAATCCAATGGCAAGTACAGCCATGTACTTGCCAGAGAATACGTCTATTCAATGTCTATAATCTGTTATAGCTTGTTTAATAGGTCGCATATCGTCTTCAAGCATCGTCAGGGACAGCCATCTACTTCCCAGAGAATAGGCACTTCAAAATATATAACCTGTTATAGCTTGGTGATTAGATCGCATAACGACTTCAATACAATGGCAAGTACAGCCATCTACTTGCCAGAGAATATGACTCTTCAAAATGTATAACCTGTTATAGCATGGTGAATAGATCCCCTAACGCCTTCAATCCAATGGC
>NW_016922981.1:0-3622 GCF_001483705.2 Eufriesea mexicana | reverse complement strand
AAACAGTGCGACCGTATTCATAGTTGCTTTAGTAGATTTTAAGTATATTTTGTATCCTCCGGCGACAAAAATTTTAGTGCCGTATAATATTTAAGTGCACCGCTTGTTTCTGTATCGAGCACCGTCAAACAACAGTTTTTGACATATAAATCGTTCTTATTAATATCGCGAAATTCAGAATTTGATCGTTCATTTCACATTGGTATTAGATTTCACCTCGCACTATCGCTTCATTTCGGTTGAAGCGAAAATAAGTTGCCTGCTCTGATAGGGTAGACAATGTCAAGCTTTAGCAAGATTGACTGTACTAGAATGTTACGATGTTTTCTAATTAAGCCGAGTCTGGATTATGCATCACGTATAATATCTGGTCGCCCCATGCGACGAAGTAAAAAGTGCAACCAACATCGGATTCTACCATGTGTTGCATACAAGGTCATAAAATGAATATCAGTGACCACAACAATGAACCAATTGTGACCAAATTTAAACTTCGATTTTTAGAATTTTGTAGGACCATGCTTGATTTGATATTCCTTTCGAAATTTATTAGAAATTTATTATTTTATCTGAATTTATCCAGTTTCCTGATTTTGATTCCTGTTGCTTATGTTGTGTTCTTGATTTCCCAATTACTTTCATGCACAAATGGGTTTATCCCGTATGGATAAAACAGAATAAAGCATACTATTTAATTGTTCCATAAATTTATCGTCCTTCATTAAATACCCAATTTCAGGATCAAGAAATATATCTTTTATTAGTTTCATTGTCACAAATGAAACAAAATATTGCTTTTAAATATGCAAATCATGGGGTCTTAATTTATGAATATTTCCAATGGAGTATATATTTAATACACAAACATAGAAATCATATTTCCCAAAAATCAATTGTCGTTATTTGCAGAAGAAGCAATACTTTGTAAACTCTGTTGAAGTAACAACAGCATTTATTTTCGGTCTTCACAGATACATTTATCGTATTCAATTCCACAAAGCACTTCTTCCAACGATTCGTAGTCGTGTTTCAATTTTGTTCAATACATAATTAGCACAAGTAGATGTATATTCTCGATGTATAGTAATAGTGGCTTTAAACTGTATTTTGAGGAGTCAATAAATAAGCTTCATTCGAGTGAATCGAAAGCATAACTAAAGCTCTTATATATAAAACACTCGTAGTATTATAGACACAAAGTTAATTCGATATATAAAAGTCATTTTTGTTGAACTTTCGTAGGGCAAATTGAAATGCTGTAGCCAAGATTTTAAAAGTTGTGCCTCATTCTTTAACAACTACCACGAGATCGTGAAGCTCCGACTGTTATGGTATGGTATTCACTTGATGGTGGAGTTTCTGCTTTATAATCTTCGATTTTATCACTCTTTTTATGATATTTTCTCATTGCTTATTCACCGATATTAGTACGAGTGAATAAACAACCAACGACCAGTAAAAAGTTTGTGTCGTCGTGGGTGCAAGTGTTGCTAGAAAACTAATATTGAGCAGCCTGCACTTGGATTTCAATTGTAGATAATTGCCTTTCTCTTCAAACAATAAGAGAATATTGCGTACGAGATCCCACTCACGACTACGATTAGAGATGTACAGGCTTTTCGAATACTTAGATACTCGTGTCCGGTTTCAGGGTCGATTGGGAACAATCTTCTCTACGAATGCTTGGAAATTTGTCTGCGTATTGGGTTTGTATTATTAGGATTGTACTCAACTGGTAGCGTTCTTTATATTTTTTTTTTTTGATTTCTGCACCAGCGATCAGATAAAGATGAGTGTAACCGTAATATTACGACTGGTGATACGATCCTCGATAATAATTGGCTACATCAGGGAAATAAGATGTGCAAAGTCCACGGTTTCGGAGTCTTCTATAATCCTATGCTGGTAATAATCTCCTTTTCAAGGCATGACGTCGTAGCCAGGTTAAGCTTGAACATAGTCCTGAGGATTAACACTGTTCCTGGAGGGGTTAAACTGGAGCACGTAGGTTGTATCGAAGACTTATTGGTCCTAATACTAATTCGCACAAGCGTTTAGACTCGCAATGTTATCAAAATTCGAAGAATACGTGTATCGCAATGAAATGCACAGATCGAGTTCGGTTATTATAATGCCTATGAAATTCGACCGCAAAATGGATCTACTGTACGATGACGAAATAGGTACACGTTCGGGAATTTTATTTTCTTCTCTTCTGTCACGTTAAAGCCGGAAAATACATTCGTCCATTTCCGCTCTGCTCGGTGGTACATTATTAAGGAAAAGGATAAAACATCTAATGTGTATTTTGATCGCTGATATATAAAACAATGTTCGCACAAGAATTATATCATAGGAATTATATACTCGCTGCTTCAATTTTGAAACAATTTTCATGCAAATATAGCATTAATTACAGTACTATTTCTGAAACTCATTCACGACTACATAAACATAACATAAACATTTAACTAAATCATTAAAATTTTCGCCTATCTTTTAAAATTAACTACGATTTTTTAGCTTTCAGTAGAAATAAAACGTTTCTACAAAAAATTTGCTTGTGGATTCGTGTTTTGGATAATAAACTCTAAAATATTTACTAAATACGCATCGTAAAAAAAAAAGAAAAAGATATGTTAACTAATGCTGTTTATACATTTTGACGAGAATAGAGAAGGCAGTATTCTTAGAACATTGTGCGCATTATTACCGGAACAAATTATCTTGGAAGAAATTTGCAATAAAGATGACTATAATTAACTATTCAAAATATTATCAATTTGTCATCATCGATGGACGAAAATCATTTTTGTTATGGCACATTCAAAATTCGCCTCGAACTTAAATTATTTCCTGTGTGCTCTTCTGAAATGTTATTAACTTCTATATTTATCTTAACTTCTTTCATGCGTCGCCTTATCGATTATAGCAGAGCGGTTTCTTTCTTGGCAACCACGTATCGAATGAATATATTTTTCATTCCTTGAAATTGCGTAGAATTTATCAATTTTAAACATTTATTAAAATAATATAATGTTATAACTTTCATTTCTCCACACGCTAAGCATCAGTAGTTCATTAGAGAGACTCCAACAGATCAGCAGAGACCACAGTGTGAAATAAATGTTTCTCGCTTTTGAGTTTTTTGCCTGTATTCGGTGGCGAAGCACACACCGCGTCGGAAATGTCGCCGGGATCCCCCCTGCCGTTCAGGAAACTCACGACCTCGTCCAGGTACCGCTCGAACCAAAACACCCCAACACGACAACGTCGTTCCAGGAAACTGCCACGAAACCCCCAGCCCCCGCTGTGATAATCGCCACGGAGCCGTCCTGGTCCCCGAACCACCCGTCTTGGCCGGGGATGCGATAGGGCTCCGCGGCTACGATCAGACTAACGCCCAACTCGACCACCATCTGCAGGAGCAAGTCCTGCGCCGCCCGCGAGTGATTCAGGTTCGTCTGGAGGACCCTGGGCAGCGTGAATTTTAGGCTGTGTCCATGGCCTCGCCCAGACCCCACCGCTGTTGAGCCGGCTGCGGTCCCGGTGCTCCAGAGGAGCCATTCGTTGTCGCGGTCGCGGAGATGGGAGTGGACGCGGAATCGTTAATTTTCGCGTT
>NW_016922980.1:0-250 GCF_001483705.2 Eufriesea mexicana | reverse complement strand
CCATACATCCATCCACCCATCCATCCATCCATACATGCATACATGCAGACATCAATACATACAACCATACATACACCAATACATTCATACATACATACGTCCACACATCCACACATCCATACATCCATAAATCCATCCATCCATGCACTCATCCATCCATACGTACATCCATACATCCACGCATACCCCCATACACTCATCCATGCATGCATCCATAGATACATCCGTAAATGCATCCATACATACATCC
>NW_016922979.1:0-256 GCF_001483705.2 Eufriesea mexicana | reverse complement strand
TCAACCCAACTTGTCGAGAACAAAATTGCTGTCCTCCCCTGAGCCAGGCAGAGCATGATTGTGCACAGTAGAGCGCAAAAATGCGCCGAACAGTCTTGTGTAGCTCGAAAGTCAAGCCGATCCGCTCCTCCCTAATCAAACGTAACACAAGCTGAAGTAGCCTAACACAACCTAACCTGGCGAGACCACGACCGCTGCCCACCACAGAGTCGAGCAGGGTATAGTAGAGCAATGTAGAGCGCAGAAATCCACTGAA
>NW_016922978.1:0-528 GCF_001483705.2 Eufriesea mexicana | reverse complement strand
GTAGGCTTAGCTAGGGTACGTTTGGTTATGTTAGGTAAGGCTATGTGTTGTCAGGATACCTTTTAGTCTCGTGCTATACGCTCTTATTCGGTGTGTTTCTATTACCTGCTGCGACCTTCTACATTCTGCTTGGCTATGGGGGAGGCAAGGAGCAGTGGTCTCAGCACGCTATGCTGAGCTATGCTACTTTCGGTTGGGTTAGGTTAGGTCAGGTTATGCTAGTTTATCTGCGGCTTTTGTGCTATTCACTGCAATGCGGCGGATTTCTGCGCTCTACTGTGCTCCAGTACATTCTGCTAGACTCTGTCGAGGCCAGCAATAGTGGTCTCGCAATGTTAGGTTCAGTTATACTACGTTCGTGTATGTCACGTTTGCCTGGGTTAGAATATGCTACTTTGTCTTTCGTGCTATACACTGCTTTTCGGCGGATCTTTGTTATCTACTGTGCTCTATTACAATCTACTTTGCCCTCGGGAGGCGAGGACCAGTGATCGCGGCACGCCATGTTGGGTGCTACTGCGTTGGTTA
>NW_016922977.1:0-564 GCF_001483705.2 Eufriesea mexicana | reverse complement strand
GCTGAGATAGATGACGTTCGGTTATGTTACGTTTGGACAGGTTAGGATAGTATAGCTATGACCTTTGTGCAGCACCCTGCTATTCGGTGGACTTCTGCGTCTTCCTTTGATCAGATATACCCAGCTTTGTTCTGGGAATTCCAGAAATAGTCACCGCGGCGCGTCAGGCTGTGTTAGTTTACGTTTGGTTAGGCTAGGTTTTATCGTGTTGGGACAGGTTGTCTCTGACTTTCGTGCTCCACGCTGCCGATCTATGCAACTCTGCGCACTATTCTCCCCTAATATGCCCTGCTTTGTACAGCAGTACTTGTCTGGGCACGTTACGTGGGATTGGTTACGATTGAATAGGTTCTGTGAGGCTACGTTTGGTTAGTATAGCTTCTACTTTCGTGCTATGCACTGTTGCACGGTGTGTTTCTGTGATCTACTGTGCTCTAGTACATTCTGCTTGACTCTGTGGGGGCCTGCAATAGTCGTCTCGTCTTGTTAGTTTGACAGAGGTTACGTTTGTGTGTGTTACATTTGGCTAGGTTAGGAGAGGCTACTATGAGTTTTGTGATTTAC
>NW_016922976.1:2677-3037 GCF_001483705.2 Eufriesea mexicana | reverse complement strand
AGCACAACGTAGCGTGCCGCGACCACTGTTGCTGGCCTCCACAGGGCCAAGCAGAGTGTAGTAATACACACCAGAGTGCAGAAATCCACCGCAATGCAATTCATAGCACCAAAGCTGTAGATACTTTGACCTAAGCATCCCAACCTAACATAACGAAACGTAACCTCTCAACCTAACGTGCCGAGGCCACTATTACTGGCCACCACAGTGCCAAGCAGAGATATAAGGGCACAGCAGTGCACATAAATCCACAGCATTGCATCGAATAGCTCAAAAGTCGAATATTTCCTGACCTGGCGTGTCCTAACCAAACACAACCAAGGGTAGAATAGCTCAAAGCTACGTGCCGCGACCACAGAA
>NW_016922976.1:0-1175 GCF_001483705.2 Eufriesea mexicana | reverse complement strand
AGAAATCGACGGCACTGCAGTGCATAGCGCAAATGCATAGATATCCGGTCCAAACCTGGCCAAGCCTTCCTTATCCTAAAGAAACGTAGCCGATCCAAAAGTGCTGCGACCGCTATTGCTTGCCTCCACAGAGCCAAGCATAACATATTAGAACGCAGTAGAGTGCAGGAGTTCTCCGTACAGCAGTCTACAGCACAAAGGTCAAAGCTATCCCTTCCTAACCTAGCCGAACGTAATGAAACCAAACGTGACCTGACCACTCCTAACGTTTCGTGACCTCTATTGCTGCCATCCTCAGAGTAAATCAGAACGTACTAGAGGAGAGTAGAGCGCAGAAATCCATAGAATCACAGTGTATATCAGAAAAGTCAAAGCCACACTTACCTAGCCCAAGCAAGTGTTATCTCGCCGTACGAAGCCTAACTCAGCATAGCAAGCCGCGGCAACTATGGGCTCCCCAGGAAAACGCAGAATATAGTAGGGCACTGTAGAACGCAGTATTGCGCCGAATAACAGTATATACCACGAGAGTCCAAGCTATCCAGTCATAACCAAAGCAAACGTAACCTAACCAAACGAAGCCTTGCTGAGCCTAACGAGCCGAGACCACCAATACCGGCCTCCCCAGAGACGAGCATATCATAGTAGAGATATGCTGTGCGTAGAAATTCACCGAATAGCAGTCTATAACACAAACTTGAATTCTGCGCTATAATAACATGTCCGAACTCAATATAAGCAAAGGTAATCTAATTTAACCTAACGTGCCGGGACAACTGTCACTGGTCTCGCCAGAGTCCGTGCGATTATAGTAGAGGAACTAAGAGCACAGAAATCTAGCGAATAGTTGTGTATAGCGCAATAGACAAAGATACCGTATTGTAACATAACCAGAAGTAACCTAATTCAAAATATCGTGCCGAAACCACTACTACTGACCTCCCGAGAGCAAAGCGGAATATACTAGAGAACCCGTGGCCGCAGAAGTCAGCCGCACTGGAGTGCACGGCACAGAAGCCAAAGATACCCTAACCTAACCCGGCATATCCTAACCTAGCCGAACGAAGCATAGCACAACCTTACGTGCCGAGACCACCATTGCTGTCATCCACACGTCCACGTAGGGAATATTAGAGCACAGTAAAACGCAGAGATCGGCCGAATAGCAGTTCATA
>NW_016922975.1:0-253 GCF_001483705.2 Eufriesea mexicana | reverse complement strand
GAACGAATAACGCCTTCAATCGAATGGCAAGTACAGCCATCTACATGACAGGGAATAGGTCTACTCAAAATATATATCCTGTTATTGCATGGTGAATTGATCGCCTAACGCCTACAATCCAATGGCAAGTACAGCCATCTACTTGCCAGAGAATAGGTATATTCAAAATATATAATCTGTTACAGCATTGTGAATAGATGTCCTAACGCCTTCTATCCAATGGCAAGTACAGTCATATACTTGCCAGAGAATA
>NW_016922974.1:0-1281 GCF_001483705.2 Eufriesea mexicana | reverse complement strand
ACTTTACCTACTAAAGCCTAGTGAACAGCAGTGAAGAGCACAGAGGTCAATGTAGCCTGTCCTAAGCTAACCAGACGTAACACAACGAAACGAAGGCCAACTCACCCTAACAGGGCCAGGCAACCACTGCTGGACTCCACAGAGACAAGCAGAATATACTAGAGCACAGTAGAGCGCAGAAACCACCGTATTGCGTTTAGTAGCACTAAGGCTGTGGATTTGCTGTCTTCACATACAGTAGAGCGCAGAAACCACCGTATTGCGTTGAGTAGCACTAAGGCTGTGGATTTGCTGTCTTCACGTGGCCCAACCAAACTTAACCGAACGCAGCATATCTCAACATTACGTGCCGCGACCACTGCTCGTGGCCTCCGCAGAGCCAAGCAGAATGTAGTAGAGCACAGTAGATCACAGAAACCCACGGAATAACAGTGTGAAGCACAAAAGTCGTGGTAGCATATCGTAACCAAGCCAAACGTAACGTATCTAAACGTAACATAGCTCAACATAACAGGACTAGCCAAATATTGCTGACCTCCACTGGGACAAACAGGGTGTACTAGGGTACAGTAGTGTGTATGTATCAACTGCATTGCAGTATATAGCACAAAAGTCGAAGGTATCCTAACATAACCTGACCTGACCTGACTTAACCAAGCGTAGAAGGCTCAAGACAGCGTGCCGCGACCACCGCCGCCGGACTCCCCGGAGCCAAGCATAATACAGTAGAGCACAGTAGATCACAGGAATACACAGTATAAGAGTGTACAGCAGGAAAGCCGAAGCTACACGCACCAAACGCAGCCTAACCTAACTTAACCAGTTATAACCTACCCCAACCTAACGACCATAGATCACTATTGCTGGCCACACCAGAGCCTTGAAGAAAGTACTAAAGCACAGCAGATGGCAGAAATCTACCTCATTGTCGTGTATAGCACAGTAGTCGGACATATCCTGACCTAACTATGCCTAACATAACCTACCAAACGTTGTGTAACTCAACATAACGTGACGAGACCAACATTGCAGGCCATCCGGAGCCGAGCAGTGCATATCAGAGCACATCAGAACGCAGAAATTCGCCGAACAGCACTGAATGGCACAGAAGAAGGAGTTGCCTATCCGAACCTAGCCAAACGTAGCATATCCCAACGCGACATAACTGAACCTTACATAAAAAAGCCGCTGGTGCAGGTCTCCACTGTGAGAACCGGAATGTGCTGGAGCACAGTAGAGCGCAGGAATCCACCGCATTGCAGTGAATAGCAAAATAGCAGC
>NW_016922973.1:0-945 GCF_001483705.2 Eufriesea mexicana | reverse complement strand
CGCTCTACATTGCTCTACTATACTCTGCTCGACTCTGTGGAGGCAAGAAATAGCGGTGGCGTCTCGTTAGCTTCTGTTAGGTTAGGTTTGGTTAAGTTTGGATAGGTTGGCTTTGACTTTCGTTCTATACACTGTTATACGGTGTATTTCTGTTATCTACTGCGCTCCTACGCTTTCTGCTTGTAAATGTGGTCTCCAGGCAAAGTGGCCTCGGCACGTTATTTTGAAATATGCTACGCACGGTTATGTTACGTATGGGGGGTTAACATAGGAGAGTTTAGACCTTTGTGCTATGGACTCCTATTCGGTCTATTTCTCCGCTCTACTGTGCTCTAGCATGGCCTGCTCTACCCTGGAGAGGCCAGAAATAATGGCCGCCTCATGTTAGGTTGTGTCAGGTTACGTGTGGTTAGCTTAAGTTAGCAAGGGGAAGGTTTGGTTAGCTTTGATTTCTCTGATATACATTGCGATTCTATTTATTTCTGCGCCCTAATCTCCTCTAATATGTTCTGCATGGCCCTGGGGAAGCCAGTAATTGTGGCCGCGGCAGGTTGCGTTGGGTTAGATTACGTTTGATTAGATAAGGCTTGGCTAGGTTAGGATGGGATAGCTTTGACCCTTGCGCCCTATACTGCTCTTCGTTTGATTTCTGCCCTCTCCTGTGCTCTAGTATGTTCTGCTTCGCTCTGGGGAGGCCAGCAATTGTGGTCGCGACTCTTTATGTTGAGCTAGGCTATGTACGGTTAGGTTAGGTGAGGACATTTTGAGTTAGTATATCTTCACTTTTGTGCCATACACTGCAATGCGGTGTGTTGCTGCGCTCTACTCTGCTCTAGTATATTCTGCTTGGCTCTGTGGTGGCTAGTAACAGTTGTCTCGGCTCGTTTGCGTGAGATAGGCTACTTTCGGTTAAGTTACGTACGGTTATGTTAGGATAGTTCAACA
>NW_016922972.1:0-1537 GCF_001483705.2 Eufriesea mexicana | reverse complement strand
TTGGTTAGGGTACCTTTGAACCTTGTGCTATACTCTGGTATTCGGTGGACTTCCGCACTCTGGCATGCTCTAATACGCTCTGCCTGTCTCTAGGGAGTCCAGCAATGGTGGTCTCGGCATGTTAGGCTGAGTTAGACTACGTTTGGTGGGGTTACGTTAGTTCAGGTTAGGTTCGGCCAGCTTCTTCTTTCGCGGTACACATTGTTATCAGGTGGATTCCTGCGCTCATATGCGCTCTACTATAATCAGCTCGTCTGCGTGGTTGCTAGCAACGATGGTCGTTGCGCGATATGCTGTGTTAAAGTACGTTCGGTTATGTTACGTTGGAATACGTTAGGAGGAGATAGCATTGACTTTTGTGATCTACACTGCCATCCGGTGTGTTTCTGCGCTCAACATTGCTCTACTGTACCCTGCTCGTTTATGGGGTGGCAAGTAATAGTGGTCACGGAGCGCCAGCTTCAGTTAGGCTACGTCCGGTTTGGTTAAGTTAGCCTGGGTTAGCTTTGGATAGCTTTTACATACGTGGTACACACTCTTCTCCGGTGTATTTCTGCGCTCTGTGGTGCTCTAATATATTCTGCTGGCTATGGGGAGGCCAGCTCACGTTAGGCTGAGGTATGCTCCGTTTGGTCATGTAGCGTTTGGACGGGTTAGGTTAGGATATCTTTGACTTTTGTGCTATATGTTGCTATCTGGTGGCTTTCTGCGCCCTACTTGTTTCTACTACACTCTGCTCGGCTCAGCGGAAGACAGCATTGGTGGTCTCGGCACGTTAGGTTGGGTTAGGCTACGTTAGGTGTGGTTATGCTAGCTTGTGTTATGTGTGGATAGCATAGACTTTCGTGGTGTACATGATTAGTCGGTGGATTTCTGCGCTCTACGGTGCTGTAGTATAATCTGCTTGGCCCAGGTGTGTCCAGCAATAGTGGTCGCATATCGTTGCGTTGAGGTAGGCTTCATTTGGTTAAGTTATGATTGGGTAGCATTGACTTTTCTGCTATACACAGCGATTCTATGGATTTCTGCACTCCACCCCCTCTTATATGTTCTGCTTTGCCCTGAGGAGGCCAGCAATAGTTATCGCGGCACCTCAGATTGAGTTATGTCACGTTTGGTAATGTTACGGTTTGACAGGTTAGGAGGCGTAGCTTCGACTTTTGTGTTGTACATGATTGTTCGGTGGACATCTGCGCTCTACTGTACTCCAGAAAATTCTACGTGTCTCTGGGGAGGCCTGCAACAATGGTCTCGACACGTTAGGTTAAGCTTGGTTACGTTTGTTCATATTACGATTGGTGAGGTGTGGGTAGGGGACAGTTGACTTTTGTGCTGTAGACTGCTATTCGGCGGATTCCTGCGCTCCACATTGCTCCGCTATACACTACACGACTCTGGAGAGGCTCGTAGCAGTATTCCCGACACGTCAGGTTGGGTTAGGATCCTTTTGGTTCTGATATGTATGTCTGAGTTTGGTTTGAATAGATTTGACTTCGTAGTATATACCATTATTCGTCGGATATCTGTTCTCTACTGC
>NW_016922971.1:0-1122 GCF_001483705.2 Eufriesea mexicana | reverse complement strand
TAGGTTAGGATAGTATGGCTTCGACTTTTGTGCTATACAACGCTATTAGGTGGGTTTCTGCTCTCTACATTGCACTACTGTACTCTGCTCGATTCTGCGGAGTCCGGTAATTGAGTTCTCGTCACGTCAGATTGAGGTAGGCCACGTTTGGCTAGGTCATGCTTGTTAGGGTTAGGTTTGGATTGTTTCGACCTTCGTGATATAGGCTATTGTTCGGCGGATTTCTGCGCTCCACTTTTCTCTAGTATATTTTGCATGATTCTGGGAAGGCCAGCAATAGTGGTCTCGGCCCGTTAGTTTGAGATATGTAACGCTTTGCTACGTTACGTTTGGTTATGCAAAGATAGGGTAGCATTGACTTTTGCGCTGCCATTTGGTTGCTTTCTGGCCTCTGCTGTGCTCTAGTATATTCTCCTTGGACCTGGGGAAGCCAGCGATAGTGTTCTTAGCACGTTAGGTTGAGTTTGGTTGCGTTTGGTTATATTACGTTTGGGTATCTTAGGATAGGATAGCAAGACTTTAGTGCTATACACAGTTTTTCGGTGGATTCCTGCCCTCCACTGCGCTCCACACTGATCTACTTGACCCTGGTGGGGTCAGCGATAGTGGTCGCGGCACGTTACGTTCAGCTTTTGCTACGTTGGATTAGGTTAGGTTACTTTGGGCTGGGTTTGAATATCTTTGACTTTTCCGCTATACACTGCGATTCTATGGATTTCTGTGCCCTCTTCTACTGTATTATGTTGTGCTTGACTCTTAGGAGTCCAGCAATAGTTGTGTCGGCACGTTTGGTTGAGTTTGGTAACATTTGGAAGCGTTAGATTGATTAGGTCAGGATATGGTACCAGTGATTTCTGTGCTACACACCGCCATTCTGTGCGTTGCTCCGATCTGCTGCGCTCTGTATGCACTGCGTTCCTTTGGGGAGGCCAGAAATAGTGGCCGCGGAATGTTAGATTTAGTTATTTTGTGTTTGGTTAATATACGTGGGAATATGTAAGGCTTGCATATCTTTGACTTTTCTGCTATACACTGCGATTCTATGGATTTTTACGTCCTTCTGTTCCGCATGGCCCTGGGTTGGCAAGCAATAGCGGTCGCGGCACGTTAGCTTTTTTGTAT
>NW_016922970.1:0-427 GCF_001483705.2 Eufriesea mexicana | reverse complement strand
TGCTATACCCTGCTCTTCGGCGGATTTATGTGCTCTACATTGCTCTGCTATACTGTATTCGGTTATAGGGATGCCAGTAGAAGTGTTCTCGGCACGTGAACTTGAGTTAGGCTACGTTCGGTTAGGTTAAGTAAGCTTGGGTTAGGTTAGGGTAGCCCTGCCTTTCGTCGTATACACTATAATTAGGAGGATTTCTACGCTACACTGTGATCTACTGTATTCTGCTTGGTCATGCGGAGTCCAGTAATAGTGGCCGAAACACGATACGTTGAGTTAGGCTCCGTTTGTTTAGGCTGTGTTGGTTTGGAATATGCTTGGGCAGCTTAGACTTTTCTGATATACACTGCGGTCCTATGGATTCTGCGTCGCCGCACGTTATGTTTTGTTATGTTTCGTTCCGTTATGTTACGATCTGCTAGGTTAGGGG
>NW_016922969.1:0-2202 GCF_001483705.2 Eufriesea mexicana | reverse complement strand
TGGATTTCTGTGATCTACCGTACTCTGCTGCATTCTGCTTGGCTCTGGGGACACCTGCAACAGGGGTCGCGGAATGTTACTTTGTGGTAGATTATGTTTGGTTAGGTTTGGTAGGGCTATGTTTGGCTAGTGTAGCTCAGACTTTCGTGCTGCAAATCGCTTCCCGGTGGATTTCCGTGGTCTAGTGTGATCTACTTCATTCTGCTTTGCTCCGGGAAGGCCATAAGCAGTGGTCGCATCACGTCAAGTTTGGTTATGCTGCGCTCAGCTAGTTTAAATTAAGTCAGGTTTAGTGAGGGTATCTACGGCTTTTGTGCTATTCACTCCAATGCGGTGGAATACTGCGCTCTACTGTGCCCTAGTACATTCTGCTTGTCTTTGTGGCGGACAGAAATAGTGGTCTCGCCATGTTAGGTTCAGTTAGGTTACGTTCGAGTGTGTTACGTTTGGCTTGGTTAGGGCAGGCTACTCCGACCTTTGTGCTATTCACCGCCTTTCGGCGGATTTCCACCCTCTAATGCGATATAATATGTCTTGCTTGGCTCTGTGCGTCCAGAAATATTGTTCCGATCACATAGTACTTCGTTACACTACTTTTTGGTAGGTTAGCTAGGTTCATGTTAGGTCAGCTTATGTCTGACTCCTGCGCTATACACGGCAATGTGGTGGATTTCTGCGCTCTGCTGTGCTGTAGTATATTCTACTTGGTTCTGGGGAGGCCAGCAATGGTGGTCTCGGCCCTTTAGGTTGAGTTATGCTACGTTTGGTTATGCTACGTCTGGTGAGGTTAGGATGGGATAGTACTGTCTTTTGTTCTATACGCGGCAATCCGCGGAATCCTGCGCTATACTGTGCTCTGGCGTGTTATGCTTGTATCTGGGGAGGCCTGCAGTAGTGGTCTCGACACTTCAGGCTGAGTTTAGGTTCGTATGCTTATCTTGCGTTTGGTTAGGTTAGCATAGTATAGCTTAGAGTTTTGTTCCATGCGCTGCTATTCGGACGATGCCCGCGCTCTACATTGCTCTACTATACTCTGCTCGACTCTGAGCAGGCGAGCAATAGCCATCGTGGCACGTTAGTTTGAGTTAGGTTACGCTTGATTAGGTTAGGTTAGGTTAAGTTTGGTCAGGAAAGCTTTGACTTTCGTTCTATATACCGTTATTCGGTGTATTTCTGTGATCTACAGTGCTCCACCACATTTTATTTAGCCATGGGGAGGCCATGAGCAGTGGTCGCGTCACGTTGCGTTCAGTTGTGCTACGTATGATCAGGTTTGGTTAGGCCAGGTTAGGTAATGGTATCCTCGGCTTATGTAACATACACTTCAATTCGGTGGATTTCTGCGCTCTACATTCCTCTACCATACCCTGCCCGACTATGGGGGGGGGGCGGGGGGGCGGAGGACGAGAAATAGCGGTCGCTGCACGTTACTTCGAGTTAGGCTGCATCCCGTTAGGTTACGTTTGGCTATGTTCGGTTAGGATGGCTTTGACTTTCGTGCTATACACAGATATTCGGTGTATTTCTGTGATCCACTGTGCTCTGCCACATTCTGCTTGTCTATGGGGAGGCCAGCAATAGCGGTCCGGACGTGTTAGTTTGTGATAGGCTCCGTTTGGGTGTGGTTCGTTTGGCTAGGTTAGGATATGCTACTCTGAGTCTTGAGCTCTTCACTGCTATTCGGTTGATTTCTGCGATCAAATATGCTCTGATATGCTCTGTTCGGCTCTGGGGTGGCTAGTGATGTTGGTCTCGCACGTTATGTTGCGTAGGGTCTCGTTTCGTTTTGTTAATTTAAGAAGGCTCGGTTATGATTTCTCTGACTTTTGTGTTATGAACCGCCATTAGGTGGAGTCCTGCGAGCTACACAGCCCTACTATACTCTGCTCGGCTCTGGGGAAGCTAGCAATAGTGGTCATGGCACGTCAGGTTGAGTTTGGTTACGTATGGTTAGGTTAGCTTATGTTAAGTTTGTTTAGGTTAGATTCGACTCTCATGCAGTAAACCGATGTTCGATGGATTACTGCGCACTACTGGACTGTGGTACGCTCTGCTTGTCTCTGTGGAGGCCTGAAATAGTGGTCTCGTCATGATGGGGTGAGATAGGTTACGTTTGTACATGTTACGTTTAGCTTGGTTAGGAGAGGCTTCTTTGACCTTTGTGCTATACACTGCTATTCCCCGGACTTCTGCTATCTTATG
>NW_016922968.1:716-963 GCF_001483705.2 Eufriesea mexicana | reverse complement strand
CAATACATTCATCCATACATACATCCATACATCCACACATCCATACACCCATAAATCCACCCATCCATGCACTCATGCATCCATAAGTACATCCATTCATCCATGCATACCCTCATACACTCATCCATACATACATCCATAAATACATCCGTAAATGCATCCATATATACATCCATCCATACATCCATCCATCCATACATTCATACATCCACACATCCATAAATCCATCCATCCATACATCCATACC
>NW_016922968.1:0-512 GCF_001483705.2 Eufriesea mexicana | reverse complement strand
CCATACATCCGTACACCCATACGTTCGTACATTCACACATACATACATCCATACATCCATACATCCACACATACACCTGTACACACATCTGTACATACGTCCATCCATACACCCATGCATAAATCCATTCATCCACCAATCCATAAATCCATCCAATCATAGATCCATCCATCCATACATTTATTCATCCATCCATACATTCATACATCCACACATCCATAAATCCATCCATCCATACATCCATACAACCATACATACATCCATACATATATCGATACATACATCCATACATACATCCACCCATACATCCATCCACTAATCCATTCATCCATCCGTACATACATACATACATCAATACGTCCATACATTCATCCATGCATCCATACACCCGAACATCCATAAAATCGTTCACCCATTAGTCCATACATCCATACATTCATTCATCCATACATGCATACATGCATACATACTAACATCCATACATTCATACATACATACATCCATACATGCAT
>NW_016922967.1:310-1150 GCF_001483705.2 Eufriesea mexicana | reverse complement strand
GAAGGAAAGGTTCTATTGGCGTGCAATAGACACCGCAATGCTATAGAATCAGCATGGAAAATCCAATTTTATTGACATTTTCAAATAATATCGTGGTGAGGAACGTTTCTTGCATAAATAAGGAGGAAAGATTCTATTCGCGTGCTATAGCCATTGCAATGCCATAGAATCTGCATGGAAAATTCAATTTTATTGACATTTTCCACTAATATCGTGGTGAGCTAACTTTCTTGTATAAATAAGGAGGAAAGATTCTATTGGCGTGCTATAGCCATTGCAATGCTGTACAATCTGGCTGAAAAATCAAATTATATAAACATTTTCTTCTAATATCTTGGTAAGCTATCTTTCATGCCTGAAAAAGGAAGAAGGAAACTGTTGGCGTCATATAGCCATTGCAATGTCATATAATCTGAATGGAAAAACCAATTTTATTGACATTTTATTCTATTATCGTGGTGAGATAACTTTTTTGCATTAATAAAGAGGAAAGATTCTATTTGCGCGCTATACCCGTTGCAGTGCTATTGAAACTGGCTGGAAAATTCAATTTTATTGACATTCTCGTATAATATCGTAGTGAGGTAACTTACGTGCTTAAATAAGTTGGAAAGATTCTATTGTCGTGCTATTCCCATTGCAATGCTACAGAATCTGGCTGGAAAATTTAATTTTATTGACATTTTCAAATAATATCGTGGTGAGCTAACTTTCTTACATAAATAACTAGGAAAGATTCTATTGACGTGCTATAGCCATTGTAATGCTGTAGAACCTGTCTGGAACAATCATTTTTATTGACTCTTTCGTATAATGTTGTGGTGAGCTAAGCTCCTTGCA
>NW_016922967.1:0-258 GCF_001483705.2 Eufriesea mexicana | reverse complement strand
GGCTGGAAAATTCAATTTTATTGACATTTTCGAATAATATCGTGTTGAGCTAACTTTCTTGCATAAATAAGAAGGAAAGATAATATTGGCGTGCTATGGCCATTGCAATGCAATGGAATATGTCTGGAAATTTCAATTTTATTCACATATACGACTATTGACGTGATGAGCTAACTTTCTTGCGTAAATACGGAAGAAAAATTCCATTGGCGTGCTATAGCCGCAGCAGCGCAACAGAATCTGGCTGGAAAATATAAT
>NW_016922966.1:491-723 GCF_001483705.2 Eufriesea mexicana | reverse complement strand
TGTACGAATGTATGGATGTACGAATGTATGTATGTACGGATGTATGGATGTATGTATGTGTATTTGTTTGGATGAATGGATGGATCGGTGTATGAGCGGATGGATGTATGGATGGCTGCATGCACGGATGTATGTATGGACGCATTTACGTATGTATCTATGGATTTATGTATGGATGAGTGTATGGGGGTGTGCATGGTTGTATGGATGTACGTATGGATGGACGAGTGCA
>NW_016922966.1:0-373 GCF_001483705.2 Eufriesea mexicana | reverse complement strand
GATGTATGGATGTATGAATGTATGGATCGATGGATGTATGGATGGTTGGATGTAGGAGTGGATGGATGTATGGAAGTATTGGTATATGGATGTTTGGATGCATGAATGTATGTATGGATGGATGTATGGATAGATAAATGTATGGAGCGGTGGATGTATGGATGGGTGGTTGTATGGCTGGATGGATGTATGGATGGATGCGTGTATGGATAGATGAATGTGTGGGTTGATGGACGTATGGATGGTTTGAGGTATGGATGGTTGGATGTACGGATGAATGGATGTACGGAAGAATGGGTGTATGGATGAATTAAGGTATGGATGTATGTATGGATGGATGTCTGGATGTATATATGTATGGATGTATATATGT
>NW_016922965.1:0-490 GCF_001483705.2 Eufriesea mexicana | reverse complement strand
TGCATGAATAAGGAGGAAAGTTTCTATTGGCGTGCTATTGCCATTGCAATGCTCTGGAATCTGTCTGGAAAATTCGATTTTACGGACGTTTTTGACTAATATCGTGGTGAGCTAACTCTCTTGCATAAATAAGGAGGAAAGATTCTATTGGCGTGCTATAGCAATTCCAATGCTCTGGAAAATGTCTGGAAAAATCAATTTCACTGACATTTTTGACTAATATCGTGGTGAGCTAACTCTCTTGCATAAATAAGGAGGAAAGATTCTATTGGCGTGCTATAGCAATTCCAATGCTCTGGAAAATGTCTGGAAAAATCAATTTCACTGACATTTTTGACTAATATCGTGGTGAGCTAACTCTCTTGCATAAATAAGGAGGAAAGATTCTATTGGCGTGCTATAGCAATTCCAATGCTCTGGAAAATGTCTGGAAAAATCAATTTCACTGACATTTTTGACTAATATCGTGGTGAGCTAACTTTCTTGCATA
>NW_016922964.1:0-814 GCF_001483705.2 Eufriesea mexicana | reverse complement strand
GACGTGCCGCGACCACTATTGCTGGCATCCCCAGGGGCATGCAGGATATGATAGAGCGCAGTAGAGCCCAGAAGGCGATGGGATAGCTGTATTGAGCACAAAGGTCAAAGCTATCCTAACCGAAAAATAGCGAACGTAACGTAACCAAACGAAGCTTATCCCAACCTAACTTAGCGAGACCACATTTATTGGTCTCCGCAGTGCCAAGCAGTTAATAATAGAGCACAATAGAGGGCAGAAATTCGGCTCAATTCAGCTCACAGCACAAAGGTCAAAGATACACTATCCCAACCAAAACAAATCTAACCTACCCGAACGTAACCTAACTCTCCCTAAAGTGCTGGGACCACATTTGCCGGCCTCGTCAGAGCCGAGCAGGGCTGGTTAGATCGCAGTAGAGCGTAGGAATCCACCGAATTGTAGCGTATATCGCAAAAGCCAAAGCTTTCCTCCCATAACCTACCCCAATCCAACCTAACCTGACCAAACGTAACGTAACAAAACCTTTCGTGCCACGACCACCATTGCTGGCCTCCCCAGAGTCGAGCAGAGTATAGTAGAGACATGTAGAGCGCAGGAAGCCACCGAATAGCAGCTTACTGCTCAAAAGTTAGAGCTAACCTCTCCTAACCTATACAAACGTAATATAATCGAGGGTCTCCTAACATAAGCGAAAGTCCCGAGAATACCATTGCTGGAATTCTCATTGCAAAGCAGAATATACTAGAGCATAGTGAAGCGCAGAGAGCCGCCAAATAGCAGCGTGTAGCAGAAAAGTCAAATACATCCTAACCTAACCTGACCTAACCTAACA
>NW_016922963.1:0-4945 GCF_001483705.2 Eufriesea mexicana | reverse complement strand
ATGTATGGTTGGATGTATGTGTCTATGGATGGTTATTTTCATGGATGGATGTATTTATGTACAGTTGTATGGATGTTTGTATGGATGTATGTATGGTTGTATGCATCCATGTATGTATGAATGTAAGGATGGTTCGATGGATTGGTGGATGGATCTATGGATGTATGGTTGTATGGATTGATGGATGAACGCCTGGATGTATATATAGATGTATGTATGGTTGTATGGATGGATGAATGGGAGGATGAATATATGGATGGATGGATGAATGGATGCATGTATGGATGGATGTATTTATGGATGGGAGGATGAATGCACGGATTGATGTATGTATTGGTGTGTGTATGGATGTATGCATGAAGGATGGATTGGTGGATGGATGTATGGATGGATGGATGTATGGATCCACGGATGTATGGATGGGTGGATGTAAGCATGGATGGATGTATGGAAGGCTGTATGTATGGATGGATGGACGTATGGGCTGATCGCTGTATGGATGCATGTGTGGATGTATGGATGTATGTATGAGTGAATGTATGGATGTATGTTTGTGTGAATGTATGGATGTACAGATGTATGGATGTATGGAAGTTTGGATGTATGGATGTACGAATGTTTGGATGAATGGAAGTATGGATGTAAGGATATATGCATGGATGGATGTATGTACTGATGTATGTATGAATGTATGGATGGATGGATGGATTGGTGGATGGATGTATGAATGGATGGATGTATGGATCGATGGATGTATGGATCGATGGATGCATGGATGGGAGGATGTATGGATGGATGGATGTATGGACGGATGGCCGTATGGATGGAAAGGTGTATGTATGGACCTATATATGTATGAGTATTTGTATGATTGGGCGGATTTATGGATGTGTGTATGTGTGTATGTATGGATGTATGGATGGATGGATGTATGGGTGGACGGTTGTATGGATGTATGTATTTATGGATGTATGTACGGATGTATGTATGGATGTATGGATGTATGGATGGATGGATGTATGGATCGATGGATGTATGGATGGATGGGTGTATGGATGGATGGAAGTACGGATGGATGAATGGTTGGATGAATGGCTGTATGGTTGGGCGGTTGCGTGAATGGTTTGTGGTATGTATGGATTGATGTACGAATGTATGTACGGATGTATGTGGGGGTGTATGTACGGATGTACCGATGGATGGATGTATGGATGTATGGATGTATGGATGTACGAATGTATGGATGTATGCATGGATGGAAGTGTGTATCCATGTATGTATGGATGTATGGAAGGATGGATGTATTGTTGGATGGATCTATGAATGGATTGCTGTATGGATCGATGGATGATCGTATGGATGTATATATAGATGTATGTATGGATGAATGGATGGATGGATGTTTCGGTTGATGGATGTATGAATGGATGGATGTAAGGGTCGATGGATGTATTAATGGGAGGATTTATGGATGGTTGGATGTATGGAGGGATGGATGTATGGATGGATGGATGGATGTTTGGAAGGATGTATTTATGAATAGATGGATCAATTGATGGATGGATGTATGTTTAGATGTATGTATGAATGTATGGATTGATGGATGTATGGATGGATGCATGTATAGATGGATGGATGAATGTATGTATATATGTATTCATGTTTGGGTGTATGGATGTATGGATGTACGGATGTATGGATGTACTGATGTATGTATGTGTGTATGTTAGAAGGTATTGATGTACGAATGTATGAATGTATGGATCTATGTATGTATGTATGGGTGGATGTATGTATTGATGTATGTATGAATGTATGGTTGGATGGATGGATTGGTGGATGGATGTATGGGTGGATGGATGTATGGATCCATGGATATATGGGTGGGTGGTTGTGTGGATGCATAGGTGTATGGAAGAATGGATGTATGAATGGATGGATGTGTGGATGGTTGGGTGTATGGATGCACGGACGTATATATGTATGGATGTGAGGACGGATGGTTGTATCGATGTATAGTGGTACGCATAGATGTGTTTATGGATATATGGATGCATGGATGTATGTATCGTTGTATGTATGGTCGAATGTACGGATGTATAGATGTATGTATGGATGTATGGATGGATGGATGTATGGATGGATGCATGTATCGGTGGATGGATGTATGGATGAATGGATGGATGGATGTATGGATGGATGTATGTATCGTTGGATGGATGTATGGATGTATGGATGGATGGATGGATGGATGGATGGATGGATGGATGGATGCATGTATCGGTGGGTGGAATCACTGATGGATTTGTTTATGGATACATGGATGTGTGGATGTATGGGTGTATGGATGGATGAATGTAAGTATGGATGAACCCATGGATGTATGAATGGATGGTTGTAAGGATCGATGGTGAACGAATGGATGTATGTATATATGTACATATGGATGTATGGATGGATGGATGTATGGATGGATGTATTTATGAATAGATGGATCTATGGAAGGATGGGTGTATGTGTAGATGTATGTATGAATGTATGGATTGATGGATGTATGGATGGATGCATGAATGGATGGATGGATGAATGGTTGTATGTATGTATGTATGTTTGGATGTATGTATGTACGGTTGTGTGGATGTACTGATGTATGGATGTATGGATGTAAGAATGTATGCATGTACGGATGTATGAATGTATGGATCTATGTATGTATGTATGGGTGGATGTATGTACTGATGTATGCATGTATGGATGGATGGATGGATGGATTGGTGGATGTACGTATGGATGGATGGTTGTATGGTTCGATGGATGGCCGTATGGATGTACGTATAGATGAACGTATGGATGTATGGATGGATGGATGTATGGATGGATGCATGTGTGGATGGATTTATGTATGGATGGATGTATGGATGGATGGATGGATGTACGTGTGTATGTATGTATGAATGTTTGGATTGGTGGATGTATGGATGGATGCATGTATGGATGGATGGATGAATGGATGTATGTATGTATGTATGTATGGATGGATGTATAGATGTATGGATGTATGGATGTTTGGATGTACGGATGTACGAATGTATGGATGAATGTATGTCTGGATGTATGGATGTATGCATGGATGGATGTATGTATTGATGAATGTATGGATGTATGGATCGATGGATGGATTGGTGGATGGATGTATGGGTGGCTGGTTGTATGGATCGATGGATGTAATTATCGATGTCTGTATATATGTATGTATGGATGTATGGATGGATAGGTGTATGAATGGATGCATGTATCGGTGGATTTATGTATGGACGGATGTATGGATGGATGGATGGATGGATGAATCGATGTATTTATGATTAGATGGATCTATGGATGGATGATTGTATGTGCAGATGTATGTATGAATATATGGATTGATGGAAGTATGGATGGATGCATGTATGTATGGATATATCTATGGACGTATGTATGGATGTATGGATGGCTGGATGTATAAGTGAATGGATGTATGGATGGACGGATGTATGGTTGCATGTACAGACGTATGTATGGATGTATGTGTGGTTGTATGTATGGTTGTATAGATATATGGATGTATGGATGTATGGATCTATATATGTATGGATGTATGGATGGCTGGATGTATAAGTGAATGGATGTATGGATGGACGGATGTATGGTTGCATGTACAGACGTATGTATGGATGTATGTGTGGTTGTATGTATGGTTGTATAGATATATGGATGTATGGATGTATGGACGGATGGATCGATGGATGTATGGATGGATGGGTGTATGGATGGATGGAAGTACGGATGGATGAATGGTTGGGTGAATGGCTGTATGATTGGGCGGTTGCGTGAATGGTTGGTGGTATCTACGTATTGATGTACGGATGTATGTACGGATGTATGTGGGGGTGTATGTACGGATGCACCGATGGATGGATGTTTGTATGGATGTATGTACGGATGTACGAATGTATGGATGTAAGGATGTATGGATGTGTATATGTATGGATGTATGCATGGATGGAAGTATGTATCCATGTATGTATGGATGTATGGATGGATGGATGGATTGGTGGTTGGATCTATGGAGGAATGGTTGTATGGATGGATGAATGTAAGTATGGATGAACACATGGATGTATGTATAGATGTACGTATGGATGTATTGATGGATGTATGTAAATATGTTTGTATGGATGTATGGATGGAAGGAAGTATGGATGGATGCATGTGTGGATGGAAAGATGAATCTATGGATGTATGGATGAATGTATGGATGTTTGAAAGGATGTACGAATTTATGGATGGACGAATGTATATATGGGTGGACTTATGTATGAATGGATGTGCAGAAAGACGGATGTATGGATAGACGGATGTATGTATCCATGTACGTATGGAAGTATGTACGGGTGTTTGTATGGTTGTATGCACGTATGGATGGATGGATGTAAGGATCCATGGATTAATGAATAGGTGGATGTATGGATGGATGTTTGTATGGATGTATGTATTTATGGATGGACGGCTGTAAATGTGGAAGGACGTATGGATGCAGGGGTGTGCGGAAGGATAGATGTATGGATGTATGGATGTATGTATCGATGTATGTATGGTTGCATGTACGGGCGTATGTACGGATGTATGTGTGGGTGTATGTATGGTTGTGTGGGAGGACGGATGTATGGATGTATGGATGTATGGACGGATGGATGGGTGGAAGGATGCATGGATGGATTGAGGTATGGGTCGTCTTATTTACGTATGTGTGGATGTATGTGTATATATACATGGATGTATGGGTGTGATCTATGCATCGATGGATGGAAGTACGAATGATAGGATTAATGGATGTGTGGATGTGTGGATGTATGGATGTATGGATGTATGTATGTGTGGGTGGATGAATGGATGTGTGGCTGGGCAG
>NW_016922962.1:708-995 GCF_001483705.2 Eufriesea mexicana | reverse complement strand
GATTCAATTTTATTGACATTTTCGACAAATATTGTAGTGACCTGCCTTTATTGCATAAGTAAGGGGGAAAGATTCTACTAGCGTGCTATAGCGATTGCAATGATATAGAATGTGCCTGGCAGATTCAATTTTATTGACATTTTCGTCAAATATCGTGGTGAGCAAACTTTCTTGGATAAACAAGGAGGAAAGGTCATATTGGCAAACTATAACAATTGCAATGCTATGGAACCAGGCCGTAAAATAAAATTTTATTGACATTTTCGACTAATATCGTGGTGAGCCAG
>NW_016922962.1:0-594 GCF_001483705.2 Eufriesea mexicana | reverse complement strand
TCGTGGTGAGTTAGCTTCCTGGCATAAGTATGGAGGAAAGATCCTTTTTGCGTGCTATAGCCGTTGCAATGCTGCAGAATCGGCCTGGAAAGTACAATTCTATAGACATTTTCGACTAATATCGTTGTGAGCTAGCTTCCTGGCATAAGTAAGGAGGAAAGATCCTGTTGGCGTGCTATAGCCATTGCAATGCTGCAGATTCGGGCTGGAATGTTCAATTTTATAGACATTTTCGGCTAATGCCGTGGTGAGCTAACTTCCTTGCATGGATAAGGAGGAAGGATTCTATTGGCGTGCTATAGCCATTGCAATGCTGCATATTCGGGCTGGAAAGTTCAATTTTATAGACATTTTCGGCTAATGCCGTGGTGAGCTAACTTCCTTGCATGGATAAGGAGGAAGGATTCTATTGGCGTGCTATAGCCATTGCAATGCTGCAGATTCGGGCTGGAATGTTCAATTTTATTGACATTTTCGACTGATATCGTGGTGAGCTAACTTTCTTGCATAAGCAAGGAGGAAAGATTGTACTGGCAAGCTGTAACCATTGCAATGCTATAGAATCTGGACGGAAAATTCAATTTTATTCACATT
>NW_016922961.1:0-676 GCF_001483705.2 Eufriesea mexicana | reverse complement strand
CTGCTATTCGCTGGATTTCTGCGCTCGGCTATGCTCTAATATTTTCTGCTTGGATTTGGGGAGACCCGCTGTGGTGGTCTCGAAACGTACGGTTGATATAGTTTACGTTTAGTTAAGTTATGTTAATTTATGTTCGGTAAGGTTTTCTGCGCTCTGATCTACTCTACTGTATTCCGGTTGTCACTGGGTGGATAGAAATAGTGGACGCTGCCCACTACTCTGGGTTATGCTACGTTCGTTTAAGTTATGTTTGTTAGGGTTAGGTTCCGTTACCTTTGACTATTCTGCTATACACTGCGATCCTATGAATTTCTGAGCGCTACTCTCCTCTACTTCATTCTGCTTTGCTCCATGGAGGGCAGCAATAGTGGTCTTCGCACATTAGGTTTAGATAGGTTACTCTTCGTTGGATTAGGTTTTGCTAGGTTCGGCTATGATAGCTTCGACTGTCGTATTATACACTGCTTTTCACTGGACTTCTGAGCACCTGTGTGCTGCAATGTGCTCTGCTTGGCCCTGCGTAGGCTAGCAATAAGCGTATCGTCACGTTAGGTCGAGTTACTTTACGTTTGGTTACCTTTCATTTCGTTAGTTTAGGAGAGGATATCTTTGGCTTTTGTAATATACACTGTTATTCCATAGCTTTCTGCGCTCTACTGTGATCTTGCATGACCTG
>NW_016922960.1:0-1341 GCF_001483705.2 Eufriesea mexicana | reverse complement strand
CAATTCCTTCAAAAACCACGCGTTATTTTTTGACTTTATTAACCTTATTCCAGAATTAATTAATATATTTATTATTGCGATAATTATATTTTTCAATATTCAAACTAGAATTACAAGAGAGAAGGAATAAAGACCACAACGTATGACGAAATAAAGACGATATGACGATTCTGCCGACATCATTCTTTGACATCCGTGAGTTTTTTTTAACGGGAAAGTAGAAAGTGGCAGTCTATTACAAGATCAAAGCAGCCACGTGTATTTCTAATAGATAGAATAGAAGAAACTATTCGGTAAATATAACGATGATATCATGAACCGAGGGTATTTCGGTGTCTAAAAGAGTTACAACGATACAACTGATATCTACCGATGTAATATCGGTGTTTCACACGATGGTACAAGTCCCTGTCTTAATCCTTCGCACTCGACGATTTCATCGTTAGAGAAAAATAGTAATTCGAAGATTTTTTGCCACACAGTAGAGGATATTTTTAAAACGATAAATAAGAAAGCGTATGCAAATTAAGACGTAGAATTATTTTACTTCAACGTACCACGCATTATTGGGTAATTTTAAATTTAATATATTAATTAACGTCGATTCTTAGAATCTGATTAAATGGCGACCGAGAGTTGCCTCTCGAGTGTAAAGGGTTAAATAAACCAGATTTATTTTGATTTATATTCTTCATCACTGGCTTTCTATAATTCGTCTAACTTCCGCTATAAAGGCATGCCACGCACGTCGAGATGCTTTTGTTCGAAAGCCGCCAGCGACGTTCATACCACGTTGACAGGCATTTGTCGCAGAAATAAAAACGACGTGTCCGTCACGTCGGCTAACAGTTAGATCGTTCATTATTCCAGCTACATTTCCAGACTGCACGGCATCGCACATATCGTCATCGATATCTTAGAAATATTTCAGAATCGATACAGTGTGTTGTACGGATTTTTTTACACGAAAATTCTTGTAGTTTGCGATACATATTATTGTAACGCTGAAAAATTGAATAACAGATTTTTTTTATTTTAGTCTTATCAACCCATATTATAAAATAAATAATAACAAGAATCTCAGTAATATTGCTTCGACAAGTACAAAGAGAAAGCGATTAGTTATTACGTCTGATAGCGATATAGATAGCGTCTGCGAGGAAATTGTTTGTCCTGTTCGGAATCGGCGTAGAATTATAGTATCTGATAGTGAAGAAGAAAGTGACAGTGCAGATCGTGAAATCAATTTTACATCTGATGAATGGTTACGAGAAAACAAGAAAAATGAAAGCAAAATTTGGCAATACTCACGGGTTCCTAAAATAAACATAGAAATGGGAG
>NW_016922959.1:0-494 GCF_001483705.2 Eufriesea mexicana | reverse complement strand
AAATTAAAATTGTTGATAACAAATAGTTTGCAACGTATAATAACGATAAAAGTCAAGAAAGTTAATAAATTTTTAGTTATTACAGCAGAAAAGTAACTTTTAAAGGAATCGGTAAAGTTCGGAAATTTTCGCCGATCTTCGGACGGCCGCCGCTATATAAGGGGCCCGCGTGCAGGCTCGAGCCAGTTGTCGTTTCAACTTCGGGGGGGCCGCGCTAATATTCTTTTTTTTTGTTTCAGGTTCTAATTATCTTTCAGATTCTATTTCTTTTATTCTAGTTTTCATTGTTTATGCATTCGAGTGTTTTGTACAATATGCGAATGCTTCGTCATTGGTTTATTTATATATCATCGTTGGCTAGATCAATGGCTATTCAGTGGCCATTGTCCACTCTCTTAAATAATTTAACGATAATTTCTTCTTTCAGCAATTAATTATTTTTTGTTTCAGGTTTTAATTATCTTTCTTCTTTCAGATTCTATTTCATTTATTCT
>NW_016922958.1:57229-61805 GCF_001483705.2 Eufriesea mexicana | reverse complement strand
GTGATTTTTAATTTTATGGAATGTTTTGTAGAAAGTTCAAGCTTACAATTTTGTATGCAAAGATTTTTCAATCCATTTCTCATAAAATGTATTAAATTACCATTATCTTTGGTAGTTGTTGAGATAAAGTGGATTTGTTTTGAAGAAACGATTGTTGAAAAATGGAAATAGGATATGTATTTAAAATGTAACACTGTTACAAATTTGTGTTTTTTTGACATTCATAAGACCAAATAATAATTCTAATTTATGATACAATCGAGTGTCTATATTCGTGTAAGGTATGTTCAATAAATTATCGAAAGGTTTATTAACTTTATATGATGACAGCATGCAGCTGGGAAAAATTTAATAGAGTAAAAATAAAATAAAAATTAAGAATTATATAATTGCTTTTGAAATTTCGTTTTTTTTTAAGTTATAAATAATTAAAAATAGCATAAAATGTGTGTGAAATTTGGTAAATTTTCATATACCAGCAATTATGGTGCAATTCAAAACACATAGGATTATCATGTAAAAAACACTAATAACAACTTATTCCATGGAGAAAGGTCATCTGATATTTATTATCCGTGGTAACTCGTCACAAATAATTTTGTGACATATCCTTTTCCATTTTTTGAATACACATGTAGGATTGGAATGAGTATAGCCCTGAAAGAAGGTCAAGAGTGTTTGGGCTTACAATTAGAACGAAAGGGATCGCGTGCAAGAGGATTGACTGCAAAGAATATTTATGGTAGAGTTCAATGAAAGTTTAGGGATGCGTCCAGAGTGGTTGAAGTACCTGGCCCACCGAGGTTGCATGGGAAAGGGGCATGATTGGGAAAGAAAGCCTGGGTATGAAAAATGGCAGAATGAATGGTTCAAATAAGGATTTAAGGGCGCGAGCGAGTCAGTCTTTAAGAATTTTTTGAGCCAGTCTTTTTGCAGTCTTGAAGAGTGTGCCAGTGTGTCAGTCAGAGAGCATGTAAGAAGTCCAAGTCTGTCTAAGAAAAATCAGAAGAGCGTGCCCATCACGAATCTCTCTTGTTTCATAACCGTCATTCTATTTATAAGCTTATTTTATTGTATTAAAAAGCCAACAATACTATCAAGTCAATCTGCCAAAATCCGATCCTACATACATATAGTAATACCTAGTTCTCAATGATTTAATATTCTTATATGAACTTCACGTTTTGTTGATAAAAGTTATCGTAACTTCCCATTTATTTCTCTTTTTCTTTTCATAATATACGTGATTACATAATTACTTCTACTAAGACGAACTGTTATTTCTTTTCTTATATAAATGTCAATTTCCTTGTTTAAATGTCAATTTAAATAGCATTTAAATGTAATTCTGACTACTTTAATGTATTTAAATACTACATTTCGATAATCAGGTATGTGCATTTGTAATGCAAATGTAACTAAATGGTTCTGGTGATGTTGAAGCGTCAATTAAGGTTATTAATCAGTACATCTGTTGTAGAGGTCCATTGTAAACACCTCGAAGCAATCCAATGCTTCGTGTTATATATCAATGGCTCATGCTTGTAGCTGTGAGTAAATGGATAAATTGATAACAATATTTATTGAACAGTTTAACAACACAACACAAATTATAATATCGCTTAAAACAGATTCGCTTCTAACTGCGATATCATCTATACACGACTCTTACACACAACGTCTTTTTCTGATGACTGTCATTAATGCACTTATTGTTTTTCACGATTCTCACTCATACTCCTCACACACATACATTCTTCCACACAAACATTCTTCACACTTATACCAAACATACTATGACAACCACCACCACAGTAGCAACTATACTTCAATTATTGCATACCTTGGTAAATTATTTTCTAATTTTACCAGTATAATCTTGAAATCTTCCACATTCTGTAGATATTGTTTTAACAACCTCGATTCGATATAAAAATTGATTTATTAAACAAGTTATTAAACTAGTCCATAAACTATTTTAACTGTTAATGAAATTATCTGAAGAACATTTATCCTCTTTATTCATAATAACAAACAAAATAATTGTAAGTCAATATGCATCACACGTTGTAAGAATAAGTTGATATTATATTCGTTTGCTGCGAAAGCTGGCAACGATCAACACAAAAATAATTTTTGTAAAACTCTTTTATTGAATATTCTTTCTATTTTATTCTAATTTTAATTGGATTATAGCAGCGAATGGAAAATGTCAAGTTTTTATCCAGAGTGTTGGAGATGTGAAAGAAAAGAACTCAAAGATTTTGGAAAACGTGTACGAATGTATTTTAGGAATACTTTTCTTCTATTTTTATAAATCTTCTTTATTCGCGTACTAGTTGTGATTTCATAAACTCTCTACATAATTTTTACATTACCTTTTATCTATACGCTTTATTTATTAATTTTCTCATTAATCTACTTACTGCTATATACTCATTCGTTTTTACCTCAGTTTTTTACCAAAATTGCTTTTCGAGTTGTTAAATGCGAATTTTTCGTCAGAATTTTAAAATTTGTAATGATATATTAAATATTATCGATGAAATCGACGTAACATTCTTGGTATTGGTCTCGTACATTCTTTCATTGTTGGGTTTTGGGTGAGAAATGGATCACTTGTTAAAATAGACGCTATGCCTAGGAAGTTCTCTATGTCATCGTTCCTAATATACCATGAAACGTAGAGTATCATTTTTAAAAGTTTGCATTTCACTGTCTTAATCTTATTATACTTATTTTTAGTAACAGTATTCCATAGGGTTTCTCTGTAGTGGTGTGATTATTGTTGTATAGAATGTTTTCTTTTCTTACATTTTTAATTTTAATTCTCTTTCGACTAATTCTGTGACTATTGCTATTTTCATTTCATATGATTTATATGTGTTATATCACGTGTTAATTTTATACCTGTTCTGTTCTGTTTTGACCTAAATGACCTTTTAGTATACTAAATGTTCATCTATCTTAACAGAAATTGTTCCCTATCCCTAGGATATCCCTAGTTTGAAATGAAGTTCTTACACGCATTACGATGAACCTCCTCATTCACTGCATTCAGCAAAGCTATTCACTGAATGTATGTTTGCCCTTGCAAATATTCGCTTTACGCAAACATTTGTATAATCTGTCATTATCAATTCAAACGTAAATTATCACTGGACTGTATAAGCTACTTCTCACGCGTGTTATTACCATCAAATGATGTACTGAACTGATTCAAGCATATTGCAGAATAATTTATATAACAGACAAAAAGGTCGTACATGGGACAAGAAACGTTATTCATAAACGTACAAGGAAAGTGGTCAGTAGTATATAAAGCTTACTAAAAGACAAAAGTAATTGTAATTTGGAAACAAGATTATATCGAATATATGTTTATATGAACTTTTTATTCTATTCTAGGAATACTTTACACCCATACCTTATACCCATATATTTTGAAACATCCTATATATGGAATAGACAGCAAGTTCATTGTTTAAATCAGACTTGATTGAGGATTATCCGGGAGATAAATATGAGACATATACCTCGTCTATAATTTAAGGACAAGTTGCTAAATCCACTTTAAACTTTATAACCCTTTGTCATACCCATGAAATAATTAGAAGTAGAATTACAAAACACGTGCTACTACTATCTCGATATAAACGTACTCCACAGCAAATTTTAAAGAACATTAAATGTTTTTAAATTGAAAACATTCAAATTCTGGAACATGGGAAATGAACGGAACAATCCACTAGTCCGTCCACAATAAGATTGTGTGGGCAAATAACACAGAGGTGTAACTCCATAGAGAAGTACGAACGGATCCAGTATATCATAGGATGCATCTACAGAGGTTTCCAAGGAGAATGCGTTGTGTGAGGTATTCCAAATCGTCATACCGTGGTACTGAGCACCGTCAAGGGAACGACGGGACGCTGGAGGCTACCCTATGGGACCATCGCCGTAAAGGACGAAGCAGTAAATAACCAGCCACCTGGTTTGTTACAGCTGTGAAAACAGAGGACACATCGGAAGGAATTGTCTGACAAGAAAAGAAATAGCGAAGTTTTACGTGAGAGAATAGTGGATTTGTATGCTACGTCTGTTGGAATTTTATATAAAATGTAGAATGTACTATATTGAACATAGAACATGGAAAGTGTCCAAATCACAACTCGACTTCACAAATACAGTTCGAAAAGCAAATATTTCAACTACGATTCGAGATGGTGATGGTAATGGTAAATTTTGATGATTTTCAGCTGACGTATATGCACCACTGGCGATTGTCCGATTGAAGAGCCACTTAACTGACGTTGAGACCAATTACTAACCATTTCGTATCGAGAAAGCTCTCCGCTTCCAAATGGATAGTAGAGTCCGTTGCTCAATCACATCTAGAATCTGCGAGCCCATTGTTCGGGTCAGGTTTCACAATCTATGATCCTGATGAATTGCTCTTCCTAGTAAAGTTCTGACTCAGCGATGATTGGTTCCTCTTAACGAATCAATTACGTGAGATTGAAATCGGTGATAAATACCGGATCCGCAAGTAACAGTAGATAATAATATATTTCAA
>NW_016922958.1:50698-57133 GCF_001483705.2 Eufriesea mexicana | reverse complement strand
CTCTTCCTAAGATCCTTTATAATTAGTATGTCAATTAGTGTATTCTTATTTTGATGTCGTCATCCTTTCCTTACGTTAGTAATGTTTTCTTAAAGGAGGAATGACTAAATTCACTGTGGCTGAGCAAAAGTTAGGCAATATGGATTTTCTACAAGTTTACGTTGCTCATCTCGCTATTTTCGCAAAATTTATGACACCTCCTTTGGGTCATCAAAAGCGATACACAACAATGCTAAAACGATCCAAATGGCTGAATCCATTATCATATCTCGAATCTTCTTGGTGCAAACACATGAGAAATAATTTTCTCTCGGAAATGCCTAAGATCTCCGAACGTGTCATAAACTACGTTGTATCTGTGTATTAATAGAAAACATTCGATGTCAATTGGTCGATGTGTAAAAGGTTATATCTCTTTTCTGAGATAGTTGGATCCGTGCAACTAGGTTCTTCGCAATTGAATCTAAAACGAGATAAATTTTGCAAAATTGGTCGAAATGAAAACATTACGTGAATTTATAGTAGAATTGATCATTAATAGAAATTTATATTCCACTGGTATATATATTTATTCACGGATATTACGGAAGGGGATTAAGTATTGGTAAATTCTGATTTTCAAAATAACTTTAAACTCAATTATAATAGGGGTTAATTTTCACCAAATCTATGAATCGAAAATAAAAGAAAAAGAAAAAGTAAAAATATTATCAAAGGGTCAAGTTTCTTTGTTGAACTAGGCATTTGACATAATGGGAGAAAGATATCGTGGATTCTGTAAATCTTCAACAGGTACACAATAAATTGATAAAAGAATCAGAATTTTATCTACGCGCTTTATGGTATAGCCCGATAAATTGATATTTTTGAGGAAAGGTCGAGCTTCAGAATCGTGCTCAGCACGTGTTCTGCAAATGTCGAGAACATCCCGAAGAAGAAATTAAATTTAGTATAGGGTCTTCGCGTCTCCCGACCTGAATAGCAAATGTGTCATAAATCAAGGATTTCCGAAAGATACGTCTACTGTGCAGAGACGAAAAGATGGTTAGGTGTACGACACGGAGTGGAAACATACTCAGCTTGCTTCGCGTGACTCCACTTGTGAATCTTTTGAAATCCCATGTCTTAGTTCCCTGTCGGCATATGTTGATATAATAGTGAGATAAGTTATAGGGTTCCTTCTATTTAATATTAAATCTTAATCTCGCTGATATTATATTTATATATTGCTTCGTATTACTCCACGACATCCTATTCCACTTGTCAATATAGTATTTTGAAATAACTTTTAATTTTTGCAATTTTAACTATTTTTCAATAATGTAGAAATATTCATTTCAAGAACGTATTCAAAATAGAATCGTATTAACTTATTTAAACTATTTTATAATGCTTTCCAATAATCTTGATAAGTCATAATGAGATTCAGGATAATGAAAATATCGACGTATTAATAAAATCAGCTACAAAAATATACTTCAATAACGTACCAACTATTCCGTTTACCGATCTTATTGAGGGATTTCGAAAAGCTTCAAGGATACAAAAATTATCCTTATCAAGTTATAAAAGAGGAAGGTATTACCAAAGAATCATGTATTGTAGAAGCAGAGCCGTAGTACTCATAATCATTGCAACCTAGCAGAATCGGTATCCTAAGTGGGCATAGCTACTGATCCTGTATGTAAATGTAAAAATGCAGTGGAAGACTTAAATCGTATTACTTGGCACTGTCATCTCTATAACACGCAAAGAATAAGGCTGTTGCGTCCCGAACACTGCAACTCTCACGGTGGGAGTTTCGCGGAGTTGTAAGGCCCGTTTACGCCGTTGTGACAATGTTGTTGGGATGCGGCCTACTCTAAATTAATAGGTCTAGACCTGGTTAGGAGTGAACTACAGAATTCTGATATGTAACTGTCTTTCGTGCTAAGTTGATTGTCATGGGTTGGTTTTGACTATCTAGTCGTGGTTTTTATAAGTTTTGTATGTCTACTGGTTGGTGTGAAATGTAAGTGGTGGGTGTGTGTCTTCCTATTGGTTATGAATAATATTGGGATTGTGTGCTTCGACGCATTTCTGTGGTGATGGATGTTTACAAAATTTGGGTCCTTATGCCTATCGCCTTAAGGGTGATTTATTGACATTTTGCTAAGGTTCACCCAAGTAGTGACTAGGTGATAACGAGTGTCCACGAATCAAGGAACGCTGACAATAAGGACATAAACAGTCCTCCACTTAACTTTGGACGTGTAGTCCTGGAGCCGCAATAAAAGTTAACTGAACGACCACAAAAATGAAGACACTCTCTTCCATGTATTAAGCAAATATCGCATACATGTACCGCAGAAATAAACTTCGTATAAAATTTTAAATGCTGGAATAAACAAAAATAAAAAATTCTGGCACATTCGAGAGCAAATAAGTAATTTGCATGTCCTTATTTCAATGTTTATACAGGGCGTCCCAGATTTTAATGTTCAAACTTTGTCACTTTATTCTACGGGACAAAATATAAAAAAGATGTTATATAAACATAAGATATTTAAAGTTTTATTAAAAAATTGTAGCAAACGTATGAAATAGCAGTAAAATAGTAACCGACTTGTGATTGCTACGGTACAATGCTCAAATAGATTAGCAATATTTTCATTTAATCAATTTATATAAGCTATGTTTCCTATCTGACGTCGTCGCCTTCAGTATTAATTATTACTCTATTTCAAAATGTCCACCGTTCTTGACGATACATCATTAACAGCGATCGGAGATCGAATTTTTAGCCGTGAGAATTTCTCTCCTATTTTGCTTCATTTCATTGATTGCATTATTAATTCTTTTTCATTATTTCATTACGCAAATTTATTTGTGTTCAACACACTTTTCCTTACGAAGTTCCTAACAGATAGTAGTCGTAAGTGTTGCGACGGCAATAATACTTGGAAGACGCGCCTCGCCGTCTTTCTTGAGGATCAACAAATTATAAAACAAGACATCAGATGACGTTAGCAAGAATTCACACAGAAAACATCAGACGGTTTTGGAGCTCAGACAAGACACATCCGACGTGAACTAGAGCTCGAAGACGTAAGACGGTATTGAGGAGTGGAATACGTAAGACGGTAGTTGGGAGAAAACGAGAAGACAGAAGACGGAAGACGAAAGACAAGCCGAGAAACGGCAGAGGCGAAGACTATACAGCACACACACCAATCACGCATAAACGAATCATAATCGTGTAATAAAGTGTAAATACAACCAAGACAAACTGCGCTTTGTTACAACACCTAAGTGCTCAGTGTCTCGTAAAGATTCGGTACACTGAGAAAAGGGGCAACACAAATATACCATCGCTGCCCCCTTCGCGTGGAGCTCATCTACATCCACGCGGTGCAACAGTAAGAATGGTTGATCTATGCCAATATTGTGTTACAGTAATTGAACGTTAATTACTAGTAATACTAATAATATATTTATTTATTTTGGCCCTTCGGCCTGCAAATAGACTTAGCTTATATACACTGTTGGTTGTACTTACATTTACAGTCTCACGCATTTATCCACTCCGCATACCTCTCACATTTCTGCTACCTATGTTCCTTCTTCCTCTTCTTCATCCCTCTCTCTACATTCCTTAACCATTTAACTACCCTCTCGCAACTCCTGCTGTCTAGTACCTGAGCTAAACTGCACCCTAAACCCTCCATTCCCTCGCACTCTTCTAACAGGTACTTCAGTGTACCATACCTCCGCGTGCATAGCTTCCATTGCCTGTTCTGTTCTTTTAGCCAGTATCTGTTGTGCTCTTCCAGATTACCACACCTTGTTCTGGTTATTGTCCCTTGGTTGCCCTTACTTCCTTTCATTACCAGATATTTTGTCCTTAGCGCGTACCTTATGTATTTATATTTACTATTGTATCTTGAGTCAACGATCCTCTCGTATTGCACTTGTAATTGTGTTTCCCGATCTCTCTCTGCCAACTTCTTCCCGATTCCTCCTTTGTCTACCTCGTTCCCTGCTTACATGATTTCTAACCCTTCTTGGCTAAGGCCGTTCCTCCTTAAATATTCTAATCTACTTAAACTATTATTTCTCTCTACCTTATTTAACACATTCTTCTTCCAGCACTCTTGAATGTCAATTACTATTCCACTTGTATTTCGTACTTCTATCAGAATTTTGTATAATGTCTTAAATGATCTATGATTATATTATACTTTTTTCGTATTTAGTCCCAACCAATATGCCGACAAAATTTGAACATTATTATACTAGGGGCACCCTGTATAGCTTTATTCCACCGACACTTCATGTATACCTACCGTGACCGATCAAATGATCGCTCATTAAAACAACTTATATTTCTTAATATAGAATGAAGATAACAGCTAATTTGATAGTGAGAAAATATAGTTTCTTTTATTTAGAAATAAATAATGTATATTTTATTCTTTTTTACCGCATTTTTTACAAATTATAGATTTCTCGATTGCACATTTTCCACATACGTATATTTTATATTTCAGACAAATTTTATTAGTCTTATTGGCTTTGCGATATCTTATCTGGCATGCTTTCGTTCGCATGAACCTGTATTTATATTTGGTTTGACTGGTTTTGCTGGGATATTCGGTGGCAAGTTCTCCCAATTCGTATAAAAATTCTTGCCTTGATCTTCCTCCTGATATGATATAAAATTTGATATTGATATTATATAAAATTTATGCATTTATCCCAGCTAAGTCTAGGATATTAAAAAATACTTGTAGAGGCTATCTCTGAGATATAGATTTTACAGTGTATTTTCTCGCAAGTTGTCAGAGTACAATCATTTAAACAATATGATTCTGTTGAGAAACGTGTCATATTACCCTTTGTTTGTTTCGCCAATTTCGGTAGCTCCTTTTTATTTTAAGGAGATGTGGTTCGGGGAACCGAAGGGACTCGGATTAAAATTAACGAAAGGTCTCTTGTTTCAAAAGTTTATTCTTCACACGTTATTCTGTCACTCCGTCGAGAGTCGTCAAAAAACTGGATTCTAGACACGTGTGCGGTCATTCTCTTCTCGATGCTCGCTCTCGATCTTTCCATGACGATCGAGAACGATCGCGAACACTTTGAGATCGAGATCGAGATCGTCGCCACCATCAAAGTCGCTGACCGTCAGGGTTCGACCGTCGGCGGCGGCTCTCTTACATTATTTGCGCGAATTGTATCAACAACCGTAGTTCCTTTTTGCTAAAAGTTTAAACGCTATTAGCGCGCTTGTAAAAGAATTCTCCATGGCGCTTTTTCTTCCACATCCTATACGCGATTCTACTAATTTCAAAGTGACAAATTTCCCAAGCGGAACTAAAGGTTCTCCCCTTTCATCTTTTCCCAACTGTGGAAAGCCATTTATTATATATGTTAAGCCTTGGAATGTCGTGCCGGTATTTTGTTCGGCCCTTGATTAGAATAGACCCAGAAGACCGTTAGGGTCTTCTGGCAGCCAGATTCTAATTGCTGTTTTAGTTCAAGTTCCGTGTCCTTTCTATCTTCATTTTCAATGCATTTTCAAACAATTCTTTATTTCCCTCGGGTCACCGGACACGAGGCTTTCTTTAGCCATTAATGTTAGAAAGCAGGCAACAGCACTTAGGATTTGGCTGACAATAGGCCTGCAAAGAAAGGGACCAGGCCATGTGCGATGTCGCGACTTTCGGAGCCATAAAGTAACGGGTTCTTCAGGAAGGATCACGAATGTGCGGGTGGCCCACCAGCAACCCCCTTTGAGGGAGAGGCTTCCTCCACCGGCAGACCTGGTCGCGGAAGACGGTCCTCCCTTCTTTGGGGGCATCTGATTCGCGGACCGAGGGCCCACCCTCGGTCCTGTCAACCACCAATGGGAAAACCGATTTCCCTTTGGAAACCATGGGCTCCGAAAGATCGTGCATCGCACAAGTTAGTTTGGTCAGTACCAGTTAGTCAGCAAATAACATTCGAAGAGTTCAGAAGAGTTAACTGGAACAATTACAAAATATACAGTCCACTAAAAGCACAAGTTCCTCAAGAAATTTGGTTCGTCATTAGCCGTCGCGAATTGAGGACTACCTATTGACGATATACAATATATTTGTTATTTACCTCGGACTCTAACCAGAATTTCATCCCAAATTTGCCCGATTTATTGGACATGTACCGAGTAAATATACACCTTGCTTTTGTTGGCAACGAATATTCACTGATTGCAATATGTAATTACTATCTAACTAATATATAATTAATAGATTCAATATTAAATACAGTAGAACGTCGATTATTCGAATTAATAAACAGGCAAATCTGTTTAAATAATCGGGCTAACAGAACCAAATTTCTTATACTTCCAATTGGCTAACAATTTATTGCAAGATACTACAAAACATTTGCAATTAATTTTTTGAGAGAGCG
>NW_016922958.1:11517-50686 GCF_001483705.2 Eufriesea mexicana | reverse complement strand
GCGGTTCATTCGTAAGCTGTTCATTTTAATCATTTCTTTTAAGCTTTTCTTATGACGAATAAAATATGGTACAATAGAAAGGATTTGATCGATAGGAGGATATAGAACCACGTTATAATCACGATGAAAATTAACTTTCATACATCCTGTATAAAATCTGTTTATACTAAACACAAGAATCGAAATACATTCCAATGCCAGTATTTTCGAATACAAAACAATATCCTTCCAAAAAAAAAAAAAAAATACAAAAATTGCAGGTAATACATTTACTCCAATAGCGAACATTATCGATAAAATTATGACCTCAAACCAGAATCACATGAACTAAGAAATGAAAGTTTTTGTCATTACCAAGACATTTGGGAAATTTAGGAGGTATTTACTAGGTCCTGCTTTTAAGATAATGCTAACTGTCTTGTACTTGTGATAACGGTGGAAAAAGAAGATTTATGTAGCTCTCCCGAATCTTTCTTGCAAGCGTATCACTATGCTATACAGTATAGATCGGTTGAACGTATACAGTCTGTAGGCACATTGAGCCGTCAGCTTTTATTTTCCAGTCTGGTTGTAGACGATAGTCGAGATGGATTGATGCAGCGATCGAAGAAGACATAACAACAAGGCGAAAATATGAGGAAAATATTAGAGGTAGCCAAAGACCGTCATATTAAGGTAGATCACCAGGTAGATCACCATCAAAGAGGGATTGCTCTTTAAAGAACTTGGCAAACTGCACAACTAATAACATCAAAGTGGATGGTGTGCTAGATAGTTCATTAAGTATTTGCGTTTTCAATTGGTCAAAGTAAATATCGTTTGGGAGATATTCTACTAGGGAATATCCGCTTAATAGCTTACCCTAAAAAGAATCAGTACAAACGATACAGCTTTTCGGTTCAGTAATTATACCGAGTTGATGGTAACTAAAAGCAAAGCACATACATGTATGAATGATGCAAATACATGTGAAAGATGGATTTTCAAGATATGGCATCATATAAACGTTGCTTTCAGTTTTTTCTCCTTTATCTTAACTGTACTTTTCAAAATAACTTTATTAACCCTTTGCACTCGAGAGGTAAGCTTCAATCACCATTTCATAAAATTTGGAAAATCGATATTAATTAATATATCAAATTTAATGTAATATGACAGTGTGCGAGGTGTCGAAATCAAATAATTATACAATTCTTTATTTACTGCTCAGAAATGTATCGTCAGTTTTTAGTATAGAATCTTTGAATTTCTACTCTTCTCTATCCAAAAAATCGTCGAGTGTAAAGGGTTAAATATCACTTTTAAATAACTTTATTGTAATATTACTATACAGTAATAGTCCATGTCAATCGATAATTATAAACGTGCTTTAAGCGAAAAATTTAAAATAAATGATTTTGTTATTTATTTTGCGTTGTATTCGTTTATATTAAAATAAAATAAAACTATTTTTAGAAAAATAACAAAAAGTTGAAAAACTGAATGAAAATGAAAGATTGAGATTACAGTTCTGTCGTAATTAATTCTTTAATCTATAATATATTTCAAGCGCGAAAGTTTTAATATTTCAAAACAGAACGTAGGTAACTTAGACCACTTTCATAATCACCGACAGCAGCGATGAAATCATGGAGAGTACAGTGGCTTTCAATCAGCTTCGTTAGAACTACCTCGAGAGACACTTAAAAAATCCAAAGACTACACATCTCACAACTTTTCACCTCTAACGAGTTATTCCCAAAAACATACCCTCGTTAACGCAACCAATGACACACATAATTCCATCTTAAATTGAATTTACTTTTACTCGGAAATAAATGGGAGTGCCTAAAAACGTAGCTCATTGTCAATCCTAAATCAGGAAGTTCTATAAGTTGAAAAGAGTTTTGAATTATTCGTGTTCTAAATGGTTTAACTCTGCAAAACAAAAGTAAAAATTAATTTTAAATATAAATGTATTTTGGCACTGAACTTTCAAGTTAAAATGTTGAAATGGAGCTAATTACTCCAGAGTTATTCTGGATCAGCGTGTGGCTCGGATAACTCTCTTTAGAAAAGAGATTATAGATTTTTCATACCCAGACAAAGCTTATCAACTCAATCGAGGTTACATACTAGAAACTACATTAGCTTAACAATATGCAAGTCCAAAGCATAGAGTATAAACAAATTTCTTATTGTGCTAAAAAACTATTAGTTACTATAACATTTTCTCTCTCTTCAAATATAAATTTATTCTAAGATTGATGATCACAATTAAATGATTGAATTTAGACCCCTTTTAGATCATTTATAATTCAACAATACAAGATACTAGACCACAAGAATTATCAAATATTGAATTTGGTAAAAAGAAGAAAGGAGAAATGCGTTTTCGCGTTTCCGCTATACTATCTTGAAGAAAGGACAAAACTTGAATTACTCATAATTCACTCCTAAAGGTAACATTTCATTTGATATGTGTTATATACAAAGTACTCCAAGATGAAACCAACAAAGTTTGTTAACATACTTCAGAGATCATCCTAAACAAAAAATGTTGTATACATACCTACATCATAACTCGATTTCTCTACATTCTCAAAATATAGTGGATCAAATAAGTCTCTGTACATTTTGATTTAAACAATTTATTATACCATAAACATAGCACAAAATATAATACGAATAAGCAAATTTTTTTAAATATCTGAAATATTATTAATATATTGTATTGTTACTATTGTTAATACCTAATTTATTGTTAATACTTGGTACCAATATAACAAAAATAAAATATTTATGACAATCAATATAGGGATAAAATATAAATATTAACTAAATACAAACTTACTTATTACAAACTTAATACAAACAATTACAAACTTATTACAAACTTATTAGTTAAAATTTTATTTTTCAATTATAGTTAGTAACGTCTGGATTCTTCTTTGGTCTTCAATATTTCTTTTATATTGTCTCATATAAGCCATCTGTCGTTGTATATTAAATTTCATTCCATTCCTTCTATAGTAATTCCATAGTAGCCTTTCTACACAGCAGAAATAACGGTATATGTAATTATTCACATGCAAAAAAATTTCAGGAAATCGTAAATCGATATAGAATCGACTTTTTCTATAAATTTTGCAGATTTTTAGAGGAATTGATGAAATGTATTAGTTAATTTTTTTCATCTACAATGATTCAGTTCTACAGGGTGGAAACATATTTTGTAGATAGAGCAGCCTTTCTCCATTTACACACGTATACAGGGTGTTTCACTCTATAACCAATCACCGTAATTAATATCATCTGTTATTATCTGGAGTAAAAACTGTGTTGAATATAGTTGAATGGTTTCGAGAGAGACACGCTCTAATTTTTTAATTTCTTCTTTTTTTTAGGTTAATGCATAGAATATATATGAAGATCATTTCAAGATATTTCATTAAATGAAATCTCTTCTTTTTTATTGCACCAATCCAAGCTGCTTGATACTCTTTATAAAAGAATATTGACCTATTTATGTCTAAAAATTAAAGAGACATTTTAACACTATATTAATCGACTAATATCTTTCACCTCTGACCAGCCTTTGTATCAAGAGTTAATAAAATATCGTTCTTCTATGTACAACAGTAACAAAAAACATAAGTACTAGATAAAAAAATAAATTCATAAATAATGTATACATAAGCGATCGTCGATCGCTAAAATAAGTATGATATAATTTGTTGGATCAGTAGATGTCGAATTATTACTACAAAGTTATAATTCTCCCATTAATATTTTAATGGTTTTATTTATGGCAAAAGTCCAATATGATGACTATTTACGAATCATTTTCTGAATCATGATATTTTCAGAGTCATTACATGTTTGTTTGTGAATGTATCAATTCAAGGAATGATGTAATATAAATTTCATCACATTGTACCTCTTATGTAAATGAAATTATCAACCTACAAAAAATCTAATAAGATCAGATGTTTTTTTGGAAACCATCCAACTCTATCTATAACATTTTTCATTACAAATGGTAATACATAAATCAAAATAATACCTAGTATTCAGTGAATCATCGTGTATATCTCTAAAACCATAGTTAAATAGGAAGATGATTAGATAAAATATTTAATTATTTTCTATACTTTATTTAACGATACTATTAAACCAGTAAAAATTGATTGTTTAAATAAGGAAAATCCTCCAGTACAATTAAAAAATTTTAATTTTCCTTATCGTTGAAAAATTTATTATTAGCAACTTTATTATGGATGCAGATATGTCAAATCTGTAATATTAAAAATAATTATAGAGTTCACTTGGGTTTAGAAAGCTATTTCCATGGTAGACGATAAATAGGAAGAAATAAATCCATAGGCACTTCTATCGCCAGATATATCCCCTTTGAATTTCTTTTTGTGGGATTGCATAGAATCGAGGGTATATTCAGATCGAAAACCTGATACACGTGACCAACTGATAGCAAGTACGAGGGACGCCGCTGTTAGTATTAGTCATGGTTTTGCAAATGTTCACTGAATGCGGTAAATGAAAACACACTTAAGTACAGAGACTGCTTCGACAGAAACACAAGATAACCGTTATGAATAATTTGTGTAAACCAGTGTAAATTTTGATAAAAGTATTTTCATACAATTTATAGTAAATTTATTACATCATTTAAACTTAAACATTTCGGGTTATTTATGGTTTGAGATTGTCGATACATTTCAGAGAAAACGTAATAATCTGAAAGAACAGACAGTAGAGTCATTTATTACGATCTATGAAGAAAATTGTCGAAAACTTAACGATAATGTGGAAAATATTTAAGTATGTACCGCAAAAAATATTTGGTATCTACAAAACACGTATAGTAAAGGTGAAATGCGATGTACATAACTAATAAAAGATTATGATCACATAAAGTGATGAAAGAATCAGGAAATATAAAAGGCTATAATAATCGTGGATTTCATAAAATTCTGAACGAACAAAAAAGGTAATAACATTTCGAATGGAGACACGAAGCTCTCAAATAATTTTTAAGAAATAATGTCCACGTGAGCATTCAACACTTTTGCTGTGTCGTGACGCATCGTAAACATTTGATAAAAGATATTTCTGACGATACGATTTTTCAGCTCATTCCATAATTTTATCGAGTAGATGATAATTGATTTCTCACAATATCATATCTTTATTGAAAATCAGACTGCCAGACTTGTTATCACACTGCCATGTATGAATATTGCTTTTATGGCTATTCGACGCGTTATTCAAGATTTTCGAAAACAATATCGGACATGGCTTTTAGTGACTTTTGCATCAGAAGACAAGAAAGTATGAAATCGCACAATCATTGCTTTAACTTCGTTGTCTGTTACATCAAAAGATATTGTTTATCGTAATTAATCTCCAACGCCGGGAAATGTGAAACAAAGAATTTTTGCTTTATATGAATCAGTAACGATACAAGAAATAGGAAATGTGTACGAGATATTAATGAAAAGATTTCTTACCCAGCGAATTTTTGGACATTAGTCTCAGCCAAATTATGTTGTGTACGGAAATATCATAAATCTAGTGTTTTTAGGAGGTAAAAAGACGCGGTATTTACAACGATTCAACAGAAATCAAATCTGATAAGAATAGAACTTGGACGAAATTTTGTACTGTTGCCAAACCCTTTTTCGTAAGAAGTGTGATTAAGGTTGCGTTGTCGAGAAGTATGTTCGCTTCCAGATTATCAGCTTCTCAATCTTATTATCTTTACTGCAAATTAAAAATCGTAACTGCATCTTCTTCAAATTTATTTTCTTTAAACGAAGAATCTAAAATTTTTAATGTTTGGCTGCACTCTTGGGTTGCCTAATATTCCTGATTAATTACATGTTAATATACCCCCCTTTCATGATATAATCATAAGAAACAAGACATGTATATTTTCTCTACTGTCAGCAAATATGAAACATGCTTTGAGTATATACACATATAATATATATGAGCGACATATAGTGTATACTTTCAGTTATACAAAACATTTGACTCGTCATTTTACTCCACTTTTGTAAGGATAAATATAAAAGATTTGATAGATAGGTATAGCTACTCGATATCACATTGACTTCTTGCATTTGAAAATCTGTAGAAATATTTAACAACGTTTAAAAACACAAATTATACAAACCAATTTTGTTCACTCCTCTCTTTGGACAGAGTAACTCATTTATTATTTCGTATATTCAGTGAAATGTAGTGTTAATAGGAAGATAGATTTTAATACGATATTGATACATATTTTGTTGCTATTATAAGCGTGGAACTATTTTCTACTAATAACGGCACCATGGATTGTACTAATACTAGCTCCATTGCTAGTACTAATCCCAGTATTTAGTTGTAATTACCCTAGTGCCAGCATAATTCCCAATAATCGCTGAATTAGTTTGTAATTCGACTGATGTAATCCTGGAACTTCATTCTAAGTGGTAATAGTTACATAGATTTTTAAATATATATGTATTGGAATGAGTGAAACAAGTATGCATGGGATGGAAATATCTGATGAATTCAGGTTATTATGACAAAATGAGTATACGTGTAATGATTGAGGTGTTATGTGAATTGTGTATGTTAATGTAATATATGAAAGAAAAAAAAAAAGAGAGTGATTTGGAATATGTCAGTTGCAATTGAGTATTAATAGAGAGAAGACGTGTGAGCATGTGATAGTGATAAAATAATTATATTTCAACCCAATATTTGTGTTTGATAATCTTTGTAATTAAATAAATAATTGATCTTGTTGTTATTAAATTTCATCCACCACTAACACATTCTACTTAGACCATACTGTTTTTTATAATTTTTATAAGTTGTTTGTTGATCATAATAGATATAAGAGCACGAACGCTTTCATATATGAGTGTAGATTAACGGTGATCTCGTTCTTAACAGATGCTTATGCGATTAACGTATTTATGGAACACGTTCTAAACTTTCCTAAGCTCTAACTTAAGCAGTCTCGTAGTCTATCTGGCTTATGAGGCTATCTGGCTATTAGGCTAAGAAACAATAATTCGACTTTCACGGACACACTTCGATCTAAAAAAAGAGTCGATAGTGGCGCAAGAAAAGACAGCGACACCACGAAAAAGGTAAAGCTATTGAGTCGTTGAGGTGAATCAATTACTGACTCTTGAGAACTTCGTCAAGGAGTTCTTCAGACAGATCGATTGAAGTAGTAGATTTCAAAATCAGATTTGGTTTGACCATTGGGGCAGAAAGACGATATCTACGAGCTTCAGATACACGGGTTATCTTCAAGAAATCATTGTGGCAAGCACTGAGTACTTGGTACTAAAATGAGAAGATTTTTCTTCTACAATACAAAAGATGTGAGTCGAGTCTTTTGATAGAAAATTTATCGATTAATTATTATTATAAATATAGCTTTATAACTCAAACGTATATAATTTGGGGCAGCGTTTTGATCACGATACATTAATAATATAACAACAGCAAACTTCTTAGCTTCGATATATAAACTAAATATTTTGCCATATGACTTGAATATTGCAGTTATATATCGACGCAATCATCATATTTACTTTGAGCATTTACAACCATGGAAATTATGAATAAATATCGATAATTACATGTATACTTAATATATTGTATATGAGATGAATCATGGAAGAATTCGTACCCTTTCAACTGCCAAGTTTAACTATTGTTATTCTGTTTCGATATAACCAATTAATTTACAACTTTAAATCTTAATCTGTAACGCAGTTTTTCAAGCAATTGCATTCCTCGGCACATTTTACAAATTGATTTCAAAATGTAAGTTAACTAAAAAATTAATTGACTGATTTTTAATAATGTTTATTTTATCCGTCATATATTCTTTTTCCAGAAACTGAACCTAAAACTTCAACTTTAGGAAAAATAAAATATTTTTTCATTGATAGGATATTACATATATTTAAGAAAAATAGGTGACTTTTCTTTCGGATAATATAAATTCTCCAATATTGACACTTCTTCTTTTAAATTAGTTTGTCTCATCATACGCTACTGTAGTACAATTATTTTCTTCAGAAGAATAAATTAAGTAAATAGTTATATAACCGTTCCTTTGTCGATATTAATTTTATTTTGGTAAATAGTTCAAAAAATTTCACATTGGAAATGGATAATTTTCTATTAAGCAATTTTCTGACTATATCAGTCCCTTTGTCCTAAACAAATTATAGAGAAATGTAGGATCAAGAGAAGGAACTTGATCGAAATTGAGAAAGACCTCTTCCTCCGATGTGCTGCAGAAAACCCTTGGTTCTGAGTGCTGACCAATGTTGTTGAGATAAGAGATGACCACGTGACGCCTCTTCTTGCAGAATGCTGTGCAAGTCCAGATGATATAGAGTTTATAGCGTGCCCGACGCTGAAATAGGACCGAGAAGGACATATGTCCCCGAACGTGCGAAACACGACTATACCCACAGGGATAATTCGTATCCGTATTGCTATCACGCAGCTCCTCCCTCGATTCCGCGTCTATGACACGCTTCATTCGCCAACGATACCGATACGTTTAAGGTACCAATCGGGTAATAGTAGAGATTACAATAGCACCTGCATCGACGTTCACATCACTCCAACCTGCGATCTTACAATCACGAAAACAAGGCTTGCCTCCATACCTTAATTACTGTGTAGTGTTAAATGCAATCCATCTTTTCGTGGAGTCCACAACTACCACGGAGCACTGATTTGGTGACTTTTTCAAGTCACTCGAGTCCTACACCTCATATCAGTCATTCAACAGCACAACCGTTACCTTGAAACTCCCCTTTGCTACCGCTGCCAGCTTCCTGCTTTTCCCTGTTGCCATCGAGCTGGCTACGACCATAATATCACCATCGTTATATTTTGCAAGCTTGGACCTCGAATCTCTTCTTCTACTACTACGTTGAACACTATGGTGAAAAGTGACATTTTCGGAACAACTCATTTATCCCCCCCCCCTCTATATATTTTGGAGCAACACGCCCGGTTTGAATTTATATTTTTCGAAGTACTGCTTAATGGACGGTTGAGCCTTACCTGTCTTTAGTATCTGACGTATGACTTTCAAGTTCGGGTCTTAGATCTGTGCGACTTTGTCCACACCGATTCTGTGATACCAATGGCACAGCAATCCACCGGGGTTGCGGCTTAAATAGTCGACGTGTACTAATTTTTCACTCGGTCGATAAATAACGACGAAATTATAATCCTGTAAATAGACCCATCAACGAGCTACACGGAGCTGGCTATCCTTCTTCAATGTCGTAGCTCGAATTATATTGCAATCAATAATTACTTTAAATTTTATATTCAAGAGACACACTCTGAACGCTTTGAAAGAAGTAAAAACGGCTAACGTTTCCATATCATAGGAGTGATATGTTTGTTTCTCAGGGTTAACTTATAGCTGTAATAGGCGACTAACTTCTTTCCCGATTTGTGAATTCGGAACGGTATTGTGGGAACGTAATGAAATAAGCATGGTTCTGTGAAAATATGAAGAGTGTTTGAGATAGACGCACGAGTGAAGTGTTCCTGTTAGATCGGGAGTAATTTAGGCGAGTTGTAAATAGATGCAACCTTTTAATATTACAAACTGAATGTATTATACATCTTACTCTCTACAATACAGAATGCTGATTGGGACGGAACTCCAAACACATATGACTTATGACATAAAAACATATACATATTGTTTCTAATGCTATGCAAAGACATCACGATTAGTACGGTTCTCTAACAGTTTCTAAGACTTGAAAGACGAGTGCTTGAAATGGCGCCAGACTGAACAATTTTGGGAGAACGTGACAAAATGTATCGAGTAAGAAAAATTAGGAATCAGAATGAAAGGGAATGAATGCGTGAGAAAATATACAGTGCGAGAGAAACGCGTGTGAGAGGAGTCGAATCTAATAAGAGTTCTGAAAGCAAGGCAGACGAATCCAGTGAGAATTTTGAGGGCATTGTGGGCGATAGAATTTGTGTGAGCGAGTGATATCTTTCGTTTGAATTAAAATTATTATTGTTACTAAAGAAGTCTCTTTACTTCTCAAACCTTTAAATCATTATCCACGGCGGATTTAATAAAGATAATTATTAGATGACTATTTAGTCATCTATAGATGTTTATACCTATGTATATTAGATAAACTGCAGACCGGCTGGTTTAAACTAACTTCCCCTTTTTATCGCTTAAGCCTTTGCACTCGAAAGGTGCCCTTCAGTCGCCATTTGATAAAATTTCGAAGCTCCATATTAATTAATATATCAAATTTAAAACAATATAACATTGTGCGAGATATCAAAATGAAATAATTCTGCGTATTAATTATTATACGATTCCTTATTTACTGCTCAGAAAATATCATCAGTCTTATAGCAGAAAATTTTTCAACTCGTACCCTTCTTTAGCCAAAAAGTCGACGAAAGCAGAGGGTTAATCATCCTTATCGGCCTATTGCTCACTCGGATCCCAACCTTCCCTGCATCATCTTCTCTTAACCTTCGACCTACAGACAACCCCCACTTACTTCCTAATTCGGATATAAATATTTCCCATCTTGCTTTATTCTTCCTGTAGTAGTCAGTTTAGAGTCACAGTGTTAAAAGATCTGGTACGTAGTCTGCCACGTTGATACACTCAAAGTTCGCATGTAAGTTGTAACGAAAATAAAGACTTACTTGGAATGCAACATAATTCCATATAGTATTGCTCCCAAACCAGTCGTACGTGCGTCCGTGTGCACTTCAGTTTTCAGTTTCGGATCACAAATTGCTAAAACAGGCTTATCGGAAAATGTTCTCTTGATTTCCCTCAGTGCGGCAATACCAACGTCCATCCTTGCGTAGTAGCTTAGTCAGAAGATACACCTTCCGAGCAAAACCCTGAACGAATTTACGAAAGTACTTCGCAAGTCCTAAAAACTTTATGTTTCGTGGATTCGAAGTCCATCAAACGGCTTCAACCTTTGTCTTTGTTGTCCATACTCCTTCTTCGGAGATTTCCCGACCTAGTGTCGAAGAACTGAGCAATTCTTGAAAAAACAATCTGTCTGGTGATTGAGGTAAGTGAAGGATCAGTCAAAGTGAAGCGAAGAATGTCAGCTATGTATTTCTCGATAAGTCCAACGCTTGAATTATCTCTTCCTGTATTGATGCGGAGTGGTTCGAATTTCAACGTTGAACTGGTATAAAGTCCAATACGTGAAAATGATTAATAGTCCACCTTTTAAGTGGGAAACCGCTCACCGTGCACAATTAATTTACCTCCTGAGCCTATTGTTGAGCCTTATCAATTATGTCGGCTTATTCGCAAACCTTCCTTTCGACATCACGATCGCTAAGGGGAACCGATGTCCTTTAATAATGAGTTGGTGCACGAATCGAAGAGCCAAATAAGGAGCACTAGAAAGACCGTACGTTGCACTAGATGTTATCGAATCACTTCTTCATATCTCAGCCACAATATTCGAGCCTGATCATCGCGATGAATTAAAACCTAGCGATATATTTACTCGATGTCACACGAGAAAGTGAATTTTTATTATCGAAATCAGATTAGTACAGCGAAGATATCCCTTTGTAAATTTGGTTTTATATAGGGTGTTGTTCAAAGGCAATCCGTCGGTCAAGCGACACGATCCGTTGAAAATGACCGAGTTTAGTCGTTAACACGTTGAATGCCATGGGGGTCACCGGTAACCGGCACTCGACTTTGCTATAGCGCCGTAGGGGCCACCGGTGACACGACCATTAGTAAAAATGTATAATTAGAGTAAATATCGATACCGATAAATTTTTAAACAGTACCATTGTTGCTATAATGGTTTGAAAAAATTAATGCCATACAGAACATGCAAAAATAATTTTATTTATACAAAGAAAAGGTGAACCAAAACAGTCGGCACAATATATCGCCACTTTTTTAGTGCAATTCTTTGCTCTCATTCTTCCTAGCTGATTTGAATTATTTTCGTAGCACACTTTGCAAAATCGCCTTACATTTCGCACACTTCCAGGTTTATTTTTAAATTCGTGACGACGTTTCTTCTGTACGTAATTGTTCGATGAAATGCAATCTTCGTCATCGGAACATTTCACTAAATACATCGCTAACTTTATCCTAAAATCGGGAATTGAAATATTTTTTCGAGTTGCTTTTTAAACAATTGATAATGGCAAAAATGGTCTACAGCGCCTTGGGGGTCACCGGTGACCCCCACCACAAAAAATACATTAAACGTGATTATACAACTCACCTTATCTGTTGTAAATAATATTTCAACATAATATGCATCGCATAATAAAATATTCATGTTGGCGCCATGGGCAATCCACGTAAAATGCACGTGGCAATCAATGTGTTAAACTTGTTTCATTTAACGCCTCGGTCTTGCGGAAAGTATCCTATAAATATATATATAAATCCTTCAGATTTCAATCATGTAACTCGTTAACATGTTAACTCATGTTAACACGTTAAACGTCACGCCGGTCCCTAGGGATCGTTCAAGCCTCACCCACATGACGGCTGACTCTGGCATAAACGGAACGGCACGTAAAACCGACGTGGTGTTCAACGTGTTAAGAATGCTGAGTAAGTCTGAAAATATGTGGTGTCCGTCTGTTTCCGTTGGAGCCGATTCAACATTCGAACAGCTGATAGTTTCGAGTCCCAAAATTGTTGCTCTGGAAACTTGAGTTGCAAGCGGGTGACATATCGCCCACTTTATCTCGTCTATGCGTGGTGTAAAGTGATCTTCACAGGCTTGTATATTTCCCGATGACGATTTGTTATGTAATAGGGAAACATGCTCCTACACCTAGAATCGCTCCAATAATTCATAATGCTGAATGACGGAGTCTGGTTCGATAGAATAAGGAAAATCAGAGATCCTTCTCAAACTTCGAAAATCATGCGACATTTTGGAACATTGAAGAATGATTAAATTTAAATAATAATAATCGTTTTGATATTAAACTTTCTAAAATTAAAAATAATAAAAAAATCATTCCATTTAAAGAAATAATTGAACCAATTGAAGATAATAAATTTCAACAATAATAAGAATCTGGATAATCAGAATATCGTCGTGGTATTCCTATTAAACCTAAAAAATGATGAGGAAAAAAAGTTAAATTAACACCAAAAAATATTATTAAAAATTGAAAATTTATTCATTTTTTATTTATTAATAAACCAGTAATTAATGGATATCAATGAATAAATCTAGAAATAATTGAAAATACAGTTCCTTCAATAACAGGGCTCCTAGCAGTTGACCGTCTAATTCATCTCCGATAACGATATCAATACTTGCGACTTTGTTGAAATGTGAATCCGCTAAAGATAGGTTCTCCAGATGAAGCTATAATGAGCTCGGAATGAGTACAGTTGGAAGAGTAGTAGTCAATTTGACAGCACGTAAACGTTAACCTTGATTTTAAACAATAACTCTGTAAGGGGAGGAGAAGAGATGGATAGAAAAATAAATCTAAGACACGGTGTCGAATTCTGCTTTACGGTCCTATGTTATACGCCCGATACAATACTGTCTCCTTTCCGTTTTTCGATCTACTTTTTATCATTGGTCGTTCTTCATTTAACGAGGTCGCGAAAATCAAACGCCTCGCCACTTCACCTCGTAGGGTTCAAATTACCTGTCGCGACGTGACTGTCACACGCAACTCTACAGGTCCTCACAGCTCGCTATTCTTACAGATAAACTCGAAATGCGGCTTTAGTATTAAGATAACTACACCTCATGGCACACTGCGCTCCAGTTCCAATAAAGCAAATGTAAAATGGCTTACAGCCATTAGACAAACTTTCCGAGTCAACTTTTCTGCCACTAGAGACGCGTCAAATCGTTGATCAAAAAGAATGCGTGCCAGGAGCACTTCATTTTGTTATTTGACGACTCTGACTTCTGCAATCGCCAGTAATATAACCGAGTTTACGTTAAAAACGTTGAAACGTGCATGCTAAACTATTTTAAGTGAATCTTCAATTGTTGGTGGTACCTGAGACGAATCGTTGTCTACTGCAAATGACGAGGAAGACTGTTAGAAAATTTCATCCCAGTTGTCGCATACGTTTGATCCGATGATGTGATGCCGATTCCTACATTTAAAACAACGTTTAGACAAGCGACATTCTGCTATTCGATGCGTCTCAAGACAGTTGTAACAGAAGCCACTCGAGACAGAATCTAATCGCTGTTTAGAAGTTCCCTCATAGAACTTGGGATAGTGAGTAATATGATAGGTTGCCTTGCAAATTGGACAGCACTTACCTTGCGTATTAGCTTTCGACCGAGCGATAGTTGGCCTTGCTGTGACGTTGCAAGGCTGAGCCAAAGACCTTCCAGGTCGTGACACCTCAATAGTCTGTAGGGGCAGCATTCTAGTCATTAGAAACTCCCGAAGCTTATCCCAAACTGGAAGCTTCTTGGATGCTCCCGGTTGTTTTTCCCTTCCTTTAATCGATTCCGAATCCAACCGTCGTTGAGATTCGGTGTACGTCATAAAGACCAGAATATCATCTCAGGAATGGATTGGTCAGTCAAAAATCGCCAATGTTTGATAGATCATCGCGATATGAAAATGTTCCATTTCGCTGGCTGATTCCCGTATGATTTCCTTAATAGAGAATAGAGTTGAATCCAGTGTCGAGTTGAGTAACAGCTGTTCATTCAAGAATTCCGTAATCGAATTCCAAGGCTTTTAAAAATTGAGCATGATCGTGGTGTTTTCTGGGAAGTTTGAAGCTAAACCTATCAAACTAGTTTTGAAGTACCGAGGTTATTTAACAGATAAAATGTTGAACATTGGGCAGGACTAACGATGTAAATAAATGTCGGAATGCTAACAACTCTGACAAGGCAATTGTAGGCAAATCCTCACCAGCCTGACTTCCCTCCACCAGCGTGTTCATGGTACAGCCTCCAAATAACACTCGCGCATGTCAGCATATAAATTTTCCGAGAAGTAAGACTGACTTGCCCGTCTCTGATCATCGCAATTCAATCTCGATATTGACCTTAAAGTTCTTCAACTGGTCGTGAATTGCATGCAACCTGACCTCAACTCGCTGATGAGTGATAGTTCCGCATTACACAGGTTATTCCATGCCTTGAATAACAAACTAATTTTGACAAGCTGATGTTTAACTCTGAATTCCGCATGGTCGGGCAACATTGTTTAGCCTATCTCTCACTCGCCTTAATAACCTAACCCAAACCTTTCTCTTGATCCGGTTTGAAAGACCAAAACTGTACAGAAATGTAGAACAAGAGAAGGATCTTGATAGAATTTGTAAGAGAGCTCACTTTCGATATGCTAGAATAGGATCTTGGTTACTAGGGCTGACCAATGTAGTCGAGATGAGAGTTGACCATGTGAAGGCCGTTCTTGAAGATTGCCGTGCAAGTCGAGATACTACGAAGTTGATACTATGCATGTTACTGAAATTGAAGAGATAGGATACACTTCGAACGCCCACGCGAGCAATCCGTATCTGTACTGCTGGCACGTTGTACCTCCCTCGATTCCGTGTCTACAACACGTTTCACTTCCCCAGCGATTTCGTCTCTAGGACACGTCCCACACGCCAAAGGTAACGACACGTTTCGAACACCAAGGATGCTTAGGGACACGTTGAGGAATCGAGTAATTGTATAGATTAGAGTGGCACTTGCACCGCGGTTGTCTCACAGTGGGTTTTAATGGTTACTGTGGTGATGGTCTCAATGGTCACTTGTTCGGGCTCAGTCGAACTTCAGTAGCACTGTCACGCTCAAGTTGCAAGCTACCTGAAACATCCACCCTGCGCTTAAATAAATCGATCTATCGTACCCAACTGTTCACAACGAAGCATAATAAAGTATTTCTGACGCATCCTCGATATTGCTAACCACGAGTCACTTATGTACATTTGTTCAGTCTTTTATCACAGATGACTGACGAATGTTTCGCACAACTGTCCTTCGCAATCCTTCTACATTATATTCGTCCCTCCTTCTAATTTAGGTCTAATTAGGTTCACTTTTTATACGTGAGCGTCCGATCATCCTTTGCTTTCTGTTGAATTAGAAGGAACTAGGTAAAAATTAAAGCACGAACGAAACAAAACTCGCAGTATCGCAACAGAGGTTAAAGGCTGTATTTTAGAGATACTTGAGGGAGCACGTCCGATAGGGTTCGTCTCTTCGCGACAACTGACCCAGGATTTGGGGATTTTCTTCCACAGGTGAAAAATGATTTCCTTAATAGAGAATAGAGTTGAATCCAGTGTCGAGTTGAGTAACAACTGTTCATTCAAGAATTCCGTAATCGAATTCCAAGGCTTTTAAAAATTGAGCATGATCGTGGTGTTTTCTGGGAAGTTTGAAGCTAAACCTATCAAACTAGTTTTGAAGTACCGAGGTTATTTAACAGATAAAATGTTGAACATTGGGCAGGACTAACGATGTAAATAAATGTCGGAATGCTAACAACTCTGACAAGGCAATTGTAGGCAAATCCTCACCAGCCTGACTTCCCTCCACCAGCGTGTTCATGGTACAGCCTCCAAATAACACTCGCGCATGTCAGCATATAAATTTTCCGAGAAGTAAGACTGACTTGCCCGTCTCTGATCATCGCAATTCAATCTCGATATTGACCTTAAAGTTCTTCAACTGGTCGTGAATTGCATGCAACCTGACCTCAACTCGCTGATGAGTGATAGTTCCGCATTACACAGGTTATTCCATGCCTTGAATAACAAACTAATTTTGACAAGCTGATGTTTAACTCTGAATTCCGCATGGTCGGGCAACATTGTTTAGCCTATCTCTCACTCGCCTTAATAACCTAACCCAAACCTTTCTCTTGATCCGGTTTGAAAGACCAAAACTGTACAGAAATGTAGAACAAGAGAAGGATCTTGATAGAATTTGTAAGAGAGCTCACTTTCGATATGCTAGAATAGGATCTTGGTTACTAGGGCTGACCAATGTAGTCGAGATGAGAGTTGACCATGTGAAGGCCGTTCTTGAAGATTGCCGTGCAAGTCGAGATACTACGAAGTTGATACTATGCATGTTACTGAAATTGAAGAGATAGGATACACTTCGAACGCCCACGCGAGCAATCCGTATCTGTACTGCTGGCACGTTGTACCTCCCTCGATTCCGTGTCTACAACACGTTTCACTTCCCCAGCGATTTCGTCTCTAGGACACGTCCCACACGCCAAAGGTAACGACACGTTTCGAACACCAAGGATGCTTAGGGACACGTTGAGGAATCGAGTAATTGTATAGATTAGAGTGGCACTTGCACCGCGGTTGTCTCACAGTGGGTTTTAATGGTTACTGTGGTGATGGTCTCAATGGTCACTTGTTCGGGCTCAGTCGAACTTCAGTAGCACTGTCACGCTCAAGTTGCAAGCTACCTGAAACATCCACCCTGCGCTTAAATAAATCGATCTATCGTACCCAACTGTTCACAACGAAGCATAATAAAGTATTTCTGACGCATCCTCGATATTGCTAACCACGAGTCACTTATGTACATTTGTTCAGTCTTTTATCACAGATGACTGACGAATGTTTCGCACAACTGTCCTTCGCAATCCTTCTACATTATATTCGTCCCTCCTTCTAATTTAGGTCTAATTAGGTTCACTTTTTATACGTGAGCGTCCGATCATCCTTTGCTTTCTGTTGAATTAGAAGGAACTAGGTAAAAATTAAAGCACGAACGAAACAAAACTCGCAGTATCGCAACAGAGGTTAAAGGCTGTATTTTAGAGATACTTGAGGGAGCACGTCCGATAGGGTTCGTCTCTTCGCGACAACTGACCCAGGATTTGGGGATTTTCTTCCACAGGTGAAAAACTTTACCATTACATGTAGATTCTTTCAGTCCCCGTCATAAATTTCTTACTACTCCAACACCTTCGCTGAGAGTATGCGTCGCGGAACGTTCTTGATGGTTATAACCCTATTATAGTCTTCCGCGACACGCACCCCTACGCGATTTGCGACCGGCTATCGAATGCTCTCGGTGCTTCGAAGTTCGTTACAGAGTGATTTTCTTGCGTTGCAGGGCTACCCACCTAGACTCATTGATGCGTCACGGCGCACAGTGGTCCGGATCACCAAAAACACGAATTTGATCAATGTCTCTGTTATTTAAACGTGTTTTGTCGTAAGATAGAGCCGCAGAATCTGATTCTGATATCATTTTTTTCACAAAATAAAACATCAAAATTTGTATGGGTTTTATCATTAAAATTTACATTATTCAAAAATTAATTTGCGCTATTTCATATATGTTTGTAAACAATTTTAAGAAGCATAAAGAAATTATAAAATAAATTCAAGTTTTGATAGAGTTTCGTACCTATAGGAGGGATACGAAGAATTGCAATCGACTGGGTAAGTTATTATATTTATATTCATTTGTACTATGAGTGAAGTATTTTATTTAAACTATATGAAGGCAAGTATCATTCATTACATCGAGTTATATTGAACTATTGTACATACCTCATACGTCTCAGCATTTGATAATGACTCTTTTACTGTTATAACTACTTCATAACTTCTTCAGTGTCGCATTCCGTTGAGCTATCTTCCGATATCGGTAAAATTGTCAAATTTAATAAGCGTAATTTAATCTGTTTTCATCTTTTCGTGCTTTTTCTTCGCTTCTAAAGCTTTAAAGTATGATGGATATAAATTATGAGCGTGGATACTTGCCACAGAACAAAGTGTGTAAGAAGTAATACCCAAACGCCTTAGTCAGAGAGATATAAGAGGGAGATCGAAGGAGGTCAGTTTGGAGTTGAGGAACTTTTAATCCTCTTTAATTTAATCGATAATACAAGATGAGACCGAGATCGTGAGCAGTTAGATAATGTTTAACATACAGTACAAGGAACAATAAGGAGAGAATGAGAGAAAAAATGGGACAATGAGGTAGTCCTCGTCTTATCCAGGTGTCAATATTTCCGTTTACACGTAGTACTTACGCATAACTCAACGCACAAAAACTGGCTCCACTAGCCCGATCCGATATACTTTTCATGGTAGAATATGAACTTCTAACAAAGTATGTTGTAGCCATTTTTCGATGAATTCAATATAGTAATCAAGAATAGTGCTTCTTCAGGCTATAAACTACTTCGGGATTTTACCATGTTTTCAAAATATTGGAACGCGTGGTAGAAGATGCCTTGCATTTAGCCAATAATGAAGTAGTACTTGCATCCCTATCTTCTCGAAGTTTGATTTCAGCCGTATAAACTATCTCTTCAGATGAATGCGATTTTCGGAGTTCTTCCGTTGTATATCGTCACTAGGTCGATCTTAGTTGGCGACGATTAGTGACGGACGGTTCATTGAGGAAGGTTGTGTCTAACTTCGAAGTGTTAAGTGGACTGTATTTTAGTAGAACTCTCTTTTCGACTGTTCTGTCGGTGGTTTTATAAGCTTCCTCTGTGGTCTGATTGGTTGCGACTAATATTGGGAGTGTGTGCCAGCTCCAGCGTCCCTCGGTGATGGTGGTTGTTTAAACAATCTGGGTCCCCATGCCCGTCGTCTTAAGGGTGATATATTGTTGCTTCTTACGGTTTGCCCAAGTGGTGGCCTAGGTGATAATGAGCGTATAGAAGCCAAGGGACGCTGACAATAAGGATATAAAGCAGTCCTTCACTTGACCTGGGATATTGCGGTCCTAGGGCCGCAACACTGGTTGTTCCGTCGTGGAACAAGGAAGACCCGTTACGGTCTTCCAACAGCCAGGTCTTAGGGTCGAACAATTCGGCATCGGAATTTTCCGCTCCATGCCTTCAGCATGTTTGAATGCTTTACCTTTTTTCTTTGACTTCTCGTGTCGCGGAACACGAGAATCCTGGAAATCCCTAATTTAACGAAATTAGGCGACGGCTCTTAAGACTTGGCTGACAATAGGCCTGAGGGCTCCACGTGGTCCGCACACGTTGGAAGCCTCAGGCCTTCGCTAGGGGTAACAAACGACCGATGGGGTCACCAGCGCGCGGGTGAACCCCAGGTACCCCACCTTGGAGGAGAGGGTTTCCTCCACTATCGTTGTTTTTTGGGGGAACCTTCCCTCACTCCAAGGTCACGGATTCGCGAACCAAGGGAACGCCCTTGGTCAAAAACACTTCCGTACGAGCTCTCAAAGACATCGGTTCTCTTGAAACAGTTCTCTTCGAATCAGCAACACGCCACGGTTCTTTGCGAAACGTCGAACGTCGTAGATACGAGTTTTTTCTGCTCGTGCAACTTAAACAGTTGCCCAATATTCATTTGGCGGGCAACACATGTCGTAGTCGCGAGACGGCCTTACAACCCGTCCCTGGAACACGAGAGTTTCGATCGCGACGCGACGCGACACTGGTACTTTTGAAATTTCAGAGCCTTCACATTTAGATATATAGTGTGTCCTAAACAAAAGGATGAACGGAATACCGGAACGCCATTTTAAGGATTAATATCCGTTTTTCTTCTTTACACACCTTCGCAGCAGTCTTCGAACTTTTTCAGTTGACGTCTTCTGAAAGCCAGTCACTATATATTTCTTTTCGAATCTGTCATTAACCCTGTAACACGTATTATAAGGCTTGAAATAATTGCTAAAGAAGGCACATCGCATACGTTGTATGTGTGAGTAAGTGGACCAAGTGACAAATTTTTATTTAAACAACTATGGCACACACGACAGTACGACGTAAAAAAGAAAACTAATCCCATAAAATGTGATTGCTTCTCTCTGCGATACACTAATCTCTCTATGTTTCTCGTACACTCGATGTTTTGATGTTATGATCGCCGTTAACGTATTGACTGTCTTTTCGCGACTCTCGGTCGCTCCTCTCTACTTCTAGCATAACATACACAAATTATAGATTATACCTCGCTTATACACTCGTCACACTCATCCTTCCACGCAAACTTTCCTCACTCATACTACAGATTCTATGACAACCATATCACCACAGTATGTTCTTCCATCATTGATTCGACAGAGTTTGCTACAAGAAGAATAATATCAAATTCTTCTTCCGTTCCACAGACTAACTTGAATGGCTTAAAATCAAATTGTGCAATTTTAATCGCTTAATTTTTTGCCATTATTCAATATATGATTACAACCACTGTTAACAATTAATAACTAACAGACAGAATTAACAAAAAATAACATTAGTAACAAGTAACATTAATAATAAATATCACTAGTAACAAATAGTGCTATTATCAAATAACACTAATAATAAAAGAAAAGAGATGGATTATTGTTTTGAATCATAGAATGACATCGATATTAAGAACATAATAAGGATTGTGTTACCTGGTGCATTACTAAGCACCTGCACAGGTCGCAATAAGTTTTATAACGTATGTCTTCAACAAATAATAAAAAATGTAATATGTCTCATAATTGTATTCAGAATTTTAAATAAGTTGTGCTATAAGCTGAATTAGGTTTCCTACTCCGTTCTCATACTGAGCGTGCAGTCTACACCAAGTTTGGTGTTCCGCTTGAAAATATATCGTGTTATAACTACCGAGGATGCAAGATGCTGCAAAACTATTTTTACACAGCCACCTTCGATAGATTCCAGGGAATACACTCATATAAGATTTATCGTGACCTCGCGTGAACTTCTTATTGAAATATAAATATTTCACTTCTTTTCACAAACACCGGTAAAAGGCCACACTTTAATGATGTATCAACAATTATAAGCTGATCTTTATCGTTATAAAGCTACAGTGCAGTAAAGTTTGCCAATTTTAGTAAAAAAACGCGATTATTCTGAAACAAACATTTTTCCTATTCTTAAAAATTTGTAAAAAAATTCTGCACAACTTATAACTGTTTTCATATACACCATAACGTTCCTCAAATATTTGAGAGTATATTATTAAAAATTTGATGCATTTTCAAGAACATCAAAAAATTGAATAAAGTTCGTGTTTTTGGTGATTCGGACAAGCTTCCGGGCTGTCGTGTGGCCAGCCTCTGTTTGTGGTAACCTTTCCCTTAACGGCTCTCTTTGAGACGTTATCATATCTAAGGACTATATCCGCAACTTTCCCCAACTTTTACTTCTATGTAATCGTCATAAACCTAGAACGTCTGCAGGCCTGCCTACAATTAGCGTGGACCAAGAGACACTTAAATTTTCCTTGCACCTGCACTTTTAACCCTCTGTCAACTGATACTTCCAACGGCCTCTAGCAACTATGCCTGGGTCAGTATGGACTCATGGTTACCACTTCTTTTATTCTGATCATTTCAGTTATATTTTTCTATATTTATTGTTGTATATTTTTTAATTGAAACACTGAAACTTATAATATATTTTTTATTTATACATATTTACGACGGTATTCTAATCTGCAGGTCAATTTTTTAGGTGCTATTTGTGATCTTTTTTAAGAACCATAAAGACATTATCATGTCAGGATTTATGGCATGGTTTTGACTTATATTTAAGGAATACGCACTATTTTTTTCATGAAAAAATATTGAAAATTGTCAAAAATACAGCTAGTTTAATGGTGTCCCTTCAATTGAACATACCTGCACGGTTGCCGCGATTCCGGCTGTTCTTTTTCTCTGAAATGGACAAACAAACATCCATTCTGTTCAGTATGAACGTGACTATCGTCGGTACCAAAAATGTATAAAAACATTGAAGAGAAAATTTTTGCCAGCATTTTAAAGTTAGGTTATCGATTTTTCGTGCTTTTTTCAACATTAGCGAGCCAAAGAAAAATAGTTAAAAACTATTTTTTAAATTTTGGTACGGACGATAAAGATACATGTGCTGAAGCTACTCTCCAAGTTTGGTCGTAATAACTTTATTAATTTTTCAAATTGAACAATATCCACTGGTAGAAATATTTTCAAAGACATATTTACTTTCAGAAAATGGAATAAAAAGAAATTGATTTTTTTAACGTTCTAGACTAGAATACTCCCTTAGTAAATACAGTATAACCAACTGTTAATAACTGTCTCCCTAAATCTCTTAAAAACAATTTCCTTTTAGAACTTATATTACAATTATTTGCATATAACAGATATTTGGTAAATTTTAAGCGCATTCTAGGCAAGAATGTTCATAAATAAAGGAAGAATGCGTCTTTCATTCGGAAGCTAACACTGGAAAATGATAACAAATGAAACAATATATATAAGAACATGCCAAGATACATAGGAATATGCATAAACAGTTGTTGACTTAAGTCACTCATTATTAATCGAGGAGTTCGACGAGGCTCTTACGGCTGTGGGTCAAATAAAACTGAGGCACAGCTGACAGAGAATTAACATAATCATAAAACCTTGCACGCTTTTGAATTTGGGCAAAGGAGAATTCTTTGACTGACAAAACAGAACTGTATGTCTTTTTGTCTCGAAACTGCACTCGTGACTTAGTGTCTTGTCATCCATGGACAATACACTTGCGATACAATGACGATATTGTCGCGAGCAGTAATCGATCCTCTTGTTCGGAGATCCCTTGTAATGTTCGATTTTCAGCACTATCCTCTGATTTCACATTGAGGAACATTTCTCTCCTCATTGAATATATACCAAAATAATTTTGGACAACTGTTTCGTATAAAATAGAATAATGAGTGAAATAAAGTCCCAATTGCTGAACTATTTTCTACAATGTTCAAGACACTATATATAGGTACCTATTGTGGATTCGACCAACTGATGTAGAGGATGTAATTATGCTGAGCCCATAACTAGCAAGGCACGAGTTTTAAAAATTTTCCAAAGACTCGATTGTTTGCTCTATTATTCAGTTGTTTTGAAATGAATGTCTGAAAATTAACATGAATTGTTTTCCTCGAATGCAAACAATGACCAATTAGTTGCACGAGTTTTAAAAATTTTCCAAAGACTCGATTGTTTGCTCTATTATTCAGTTGTTTTGAAATCAATGTCTGAAAATTAACATGAATTGTTTTCCTCGAATGCTTATTAAAGTATTGCATCTTTTATGTTACCCTTACATTACGTTTTTGTTATAAAGTAATGGGTATTATCGAGATTCATGCCTCTCTTCTTCGAATTCTTTTTTAGATTTGACATCATTTTTATCTTACCAGTATTTAGGATAATATCAGGTTTGTGACACGTAGGATTTACCGAAATCGGTTTAGAAAGTGTAGAAACATTGTCAGAGGCATAATATGTAGTCTTGGACCTAATATGTTATTGCCTTGAAATATTGGATACTACGTATTATCTTATGCACTCAAAAGCTTACCCATCCTTCGAAAAATCCTAGGTACCTGTTCGTAATAAAGTTTTGTTTCGAAATTAACCTCACGCCTTTGGAAATGTGTCAAGAAATTATTAACGAAATTCTTCATGCGTCCCTTCTTCTAGATGGATTAATTCGGCACTAATTCAGAATTATAAAAGAGAATCGATAATTCATGATCTGAATACGTTTTGAAATTTACAGTTTCTAATTTTATCAGTTAATCGACATTTCCATTGAGATCTTCCATAAACCCGTATAAATTTAAATATTCTATTACAACTGATATATGGTAAGAAATATCATTTTTTTAATTTTCGAACTATTGTTCATTATCAAAATGTAACATAAATAGGCCATTTTATCAATGATCAAACTTGTGACACAAAATTGAAAGATGTATTTGAGACGTTTGTAGTACGTTAACGATTGTTTTTAAGGTGTCTTGAACATCCAAAACAAACTGGCACATACTAGGTGTATTCGTTATTAAACATAATATATGCGTTAAAATTGTTATTATTTATCAAGATGTAATTAATTATGATTTTATGTTTGCAGTTAGGGATGCCGCCACGCAAACGGAGGACATAGGATCTCCAACGCATGCTAGTTAGTATAGCGTGGCGGCAGTATGGCAATCCGGGATTCGTAATCTTGGAGTAGAGCAGTTGAACCACCGTCAGTTTATCCGAAATAATTCGTCTTTGTCGATAACGGAATATCCTTTGCACGAAGAAAGAATGCAACACGAAGAAGCTGCACAAATTCGACGTATTCGCCGATTCCATATGGAAAATACACGCTTCAAAAGCGTGCCAGATTTAATTCGAGGCCTCGAATTTAATTGACATATAATCTCAAATACTTATATACATGTATGTTACCGAGGATAAGCATACCGTGCTATAAATAATGATTCAGAGTTAAGTGATTCATGAGTATTACGACTTCCTACTAATCAAAGATTTAAGACTTTTTATTATAGGTGAACGATATTTAACCAAACGGGACACAGCATACTGTCCTAAAAACCAAGAATACAATTTTTCATAATTTGAATTCGAATATAAGCGTATGTCTGTAGTTATTAAAATACAAAATATAATAATAAATTTAAGTAAATTATACACGATTCATATAGTTTCAATGTTTTTCTTTAATTTGAATCTAATAAAGAAATAAAAAATCCTTGGTATCACTAATAATTAGTGTATTACTAATAATGATCTATTGTGGTGTTATTTCAGTTTAAAAATATTTTACTAAATATATGTCTGTAATTTCTTGCTAATACACCATCATAATAACCGCACAAATTATAGATATAAAATAGTATTTAAGAAGTTGCAATAATATTTTTATCACATTCAATTTATCTGTCACATTGTTATTCTTTTATGATCATTATTATGGCAACACGATAAAATAATTGTCTTAGAAAATTTTATTATATTCGAAAGCAGTTTATATTGGAGATTTAAATATCGTTTTGTTTCGCAATTTCATTTACATAATACTTTAAATTTTTCATGCAACAATTGACTTCTTTTTATTATTTTAAAATTGTTATTAACAAAAGTGCTTACTTTTAAATTAAAAGATTATATTTATTCTGTATAACAATTGAATAAACGTTAATAAAAATTCTAGAAACGATTTAATTGTTGAAATAAATATTTCTTATCAATATTGTTCTCCAAAGTTAGATACAAATTGTGTTCTGCATAAAGTCAGATTATAATGATATTTTGAAAATAACAAGAGTTTAATTTTCGCATAACATGTTAAGTATTATGGAAGGTAAAATATTAACAATTTTCAAATAATATAATATGAATGAAACTTATATCTGTTCAATAAAATAAAAAACATTCAAAAAATACAGTTCTCATGATATACTTGTGTATATAAAATTAATTATTTCCATAAGAACAATTACTTTCATAAAACATTTATAATAGTTTCATATTTTATGTTTCAAAATATCAAAATTCATTCATAATTTATAATTGATAATTTATAATTGAATATTTTCCGTTATTATGAACTATAGATTATGAAAATTATTTTTAGAAGAAAAATGTTGTATACTTTCCAATAATTATGATGGTTATACTATTTATACAAATATATATTTTAAAAATAAATTTGTTTATCCCATGTTATATCATTTGTTTCCGGATTAATTTAATGTGCTACATTGCATAGAGAAAATAAACAATATATTAGACATTATAAATCCAAGTTTGTTATACTATTTATACAAATATATATTTTAAAAATAAATTTGTTTATCCCATGTTATATCATTTATTTCCGGATTAACTTAATGTGCTACATTGCATAGAGAAAATAAACAATATATTAGACATTATAAATCCAAATTTCTTAAATCTAAATTTTTTGCTAATTTTTAATATTTTAAAGATAAATCTTGTGAATTATTGTTCATCAACGTGATGCAATAATTGATTAGATTAGTTTAGGTGTATTTTCTGCATTATTCAAAATTTAATTTACACATACATAAATTTTATGATACAATTTTGTATGAAATCGATAAATAAATGAATTTATTACAAATTTTCAGCTTTTTTATAATTTTGCATAATTAATATATATTTAAATATTATTATTCTTAGTGATATCTTTATGATTGACAGGAGATGTCATAGATATTGGTATATTAAATTGCATAATAATTTTGTCAATCTCAAATATTGCTTCTACTTTTAAAAGCATAAAATTCTTTGCTTTTGCAGGTGGAAATGTATTCAATATTTATCCTTGACACTATCACAAATTTCAAGTTTCTAGTGATTATGAAACGATTTCATTTTCGTCATCCTAATCAAAGAAATATGACAATTATTATAACCACAACATTGATTCGGTATCATATTTTCTAATGTCATTGTATTTTCTAAATATAATAATTTTTAACATTCTAAAAAAATGTTAAAGTTATTAACACTAATAAGAAAAGTTCTAAAATTTCTGAATATTATGAATTTTTATAATGTATTATTTTTATTTCACTTTTACCACATTCCTTTTTTGCTCTTGTTGTGCTATAATCAATAATTCATTTCTTTCATTTACTGTGAAGAAATGAAAAATTAAATAATAGAAGATATTTTGATTAATTGAATATGTTATAAATATAGACTAATATTTTCTTAATATACTCCTGAAGGTAAAGCATATACATTTTTGATGGCGGCCAATCTTATCAAATACACAAATCAGATTATGTAAATAGAATGCATGTACTATTGTGATTAAGAGAAATGGGGCAATAATATAATATAGAATCAAAATTTGAGTAATGTTAAGTCAGTTTATTGTACCAGCTTGTATTCCCAAAAACTTGAAAGTAGAGATTTCGAAAGTATCAAAAGTGAAGTCAAACGGAACGACCATAATAAATAATGGGTGCAAACGATATTGCAGCGGGGATTAAAAAATATAATATATTACTTAGAGAAGAAGGAAATGAAATTTTGGCCATACTTTCATTCACAAAGAAAATATAATTATTTTTACATTATATATTTCTTGTCACTTCGCACATCTCCTCTCAATTTAATTTTCTTACATCTCTTGAAATAAAGGAAAAATAGCAAATTAATAACATTACTGTAACATCCTAAGCATAAATGGTGTTGTTTAAATTCTATCTATAAATAAAATCGGTTCCTCTGCCTTGTCTGCGTTGTTAAGGAAACTATATTATTAAATTACACTCTTCCATATTTTACTTTTACTTTTAGTGATTTAGCAAGCACCACTTTTAAAATTATTTAAAAACTTTTACTTGCATTTATTTATGTTTAGACGCTTATTCCATTTTTAATGTTATGGAGCAGTGAACTATTAAAGATAACAAATTAATAGGTGTAATAGTCATCTAAGCGATGTACAATATTTCTGAATCATTGAAAAATTATCAATTCTGAGTAAATGTTTTCTAACGAAAAAATATAAGTATATATATACTTAAAGAAATAAATTTCGTTTATCTTCATTTAGATACAAATATTGCATCACGTTGAATACTACGAACTGCAGAAATATCGAAAATTAAATTTCAACGTTATTAATAATATTATACTGTATGATGAGTTATGTATTTTGAGTGTAACACAATGACATAGATGTATCCTTTTTACAGTTATTATCACAGTTATCATTAAAATTATTATTGTTACTGTTATCGTTATTGTTATTAATATTACTATGAACCGTATGGTAGTAAAGTGTAATATTCTGACCATTTGTGAATAGAGTGTGATTTCAACGCATAAAGTAGTGATTCGTGTGAAAAATATCTGATCGTATCAAAGAAAAAAAAAGTGATAAAAATTAGAAAAATGGCAAATATGAATACTTTACGATTGTTATATTATTTACAATAATAGACGATTCAGGGACTGTTATATAAACTTGAGAAGTCATTATTAATAAACCTCTCTTCATATAAAAAATTCCTAAATCGTAAACATAGCCGTATGGTGTTAATAGAAACATAATAGTGTCTTTGTGTACGTCAATAATACATTCAGCAACGCTGTATAGCATAAGTATTTTATAAGGGAATGAAAAGTGACGTGGTAAAAACTATCAATAAGTTGCTAATAAAAATTGTTTTGATTTACATACACGATGTGAGTAACGAAGAAATGGTTGATGTAAATTATACTTATTCTAATGTAGTTTCGCTATAAATTTTAGATTAATTTTAATGATGTACAATGGTAGATGTAGAAAGTATTAGTACAGTAATCGATTGTCGCTATTTTGTCACCATTATTTTTTATTTATATTTGTGTAAACCATGTGAATATTTTTTTTTGCTTGAGATAAATGCACTAGAGGCAATGCAAAATATATAATGAGTGTGTTTAATGAATTTAAGAATTATTTAATAAATATTATTGTTCAACATTTTAGCGGCAATTAATCACCGTGCGAACGCTTTCTACATTCACAGCATGCAGAATATCTAATGAGGTATACTATAAATTCTGTTTACGTGTTTACAATGTCATTGAATATGGGAAATGTCATTATCACATGGGTTTGCTTCGCTTTTTGAAACGAATAAATTGAAAATAAAATAAATAATATTGTTAATACAAGTTAATAATACAAGTGCAAAGATAAGTAATACAATGTTAACGATAAAGTATACTTTTGTCTTTTTAGATTCATTCAATCAAACCACATATTTCTTTTAAATTTATTTTTTCTAGATTTATTCTTAAATGCGTAAGACAGCTTCTTTGACAAACATATATTATTATTATCATGTATCAATGTATGACTTTTTAAATAAAAGTAAGTTTATAGTAATTGGCTGCAACGCTACCCGAATCATAAAAGATATACATAAACCTTCATTATCTTACTTTTTAAAATATCTATACAGTCTTGAAAGCGATGGTTTCTTCTCTACGTACACTTGTGGATCATAAATTAAATATAAAATTAATAATGGAATAAGGTACTAAAAAATCAGAAACGAATTTTTGATAAAATTAACTAATGGAACTTAACAGATCTATATAATATCCTTTATGCTGAATAATATGGACGAAATTGATCGGATACCTCATCAGATATGCAGTATATTTTGCATTATTTTTAATTTCTAGTACTCCAATTTTTAATAAAAATTAATAGATATACTTGTCAAACAAATTGACTTGCAAATTTACTGAAATTCGTGTAGGTATATACAAAGGTAATCATAGGCTACTGTTTAAAAGTTGTACATGTAGTAATATAGTAGGAATTGTTCCATGTTGTAATATGTTACAACTAATCGTACATTTTTCACTACCATTTTTCAAACTCGAAATCATTTGCCATAATATATTTGTAGACGATATATACATAAATGTCAATATGTATGCAGTGTATCCTGAACGCATTATAATGGTAAAGAATTTAGTACATTGTACAATGATCGACTTTTTCCTAAATTTCTGAAGCTTTTGGTGAATATTAGTACTTTTTATAATGTAATTTATATTTAGCGTTTATAATATAACAATTGTATTTCACGTTTCATTATTTGTTTCTTTGTATCATGGAATAACTATATTAATCATATGTTCGATGCGTGGCGCACAGATTTTGTTAGATTAAATAATAGCATCTGAACGTGATATAACCATTAAATGATTATCGATTAGTCGCGTGTAATAAAAAAAGAAAAACAGAAGGTATGGCTTAGTTAATGTGTTTAATTGGAGGTATTTAACAGAAGAGAATATAAAATTAGATTCATATAATAAAAGAAGGAAACCTACATTTATCTTCCACAACGTTATAACATATTAAGGTATGTAAGATCGAATCGATGTTAAGAGATGATAAGAGCGAAACACTGCCTGTTGGTTCACCAACAATGTGAAAGCTCCTCCATACCGATAAAATGAAACATTTGACGTTGCCTCGAGCGCGAGTAGCTCCTTATCAAATAGGGCACAAATCATTTTTGTATCGAATAAGACAACGCGTATCAATATTAAGTACTCAGAAATTAGTGTAGGAACGATTAGTGAAACGCTAAATGCCGATTAGATAAAATACTTCTAATAGCGGAAATAATGATCTTTAGTCGTTACTTTATTAAAATAATTGCCTTAATCAAGAAAATTTTTTCTGTATCGATAACAGAGACGTAAAAGAGAACATAATCAATTTATACTGAGGAAGTAATTTAATCAAATTTAGCAGATTTTTGAAAAATTTTAATTTCTATGTAAATTTATTAAAAGATTCACTATACACGTGTGATTTAGTAACGCTTTTTTAAAAATTATTTCAATTTGTCTCAGAAAGATTAAATGTCGTATATAAAATAACATTATAATAATTATAACTCATTCAATATTCGAAAATGTGTTTGCACTTTTTGAATGGATTTTATTTAGTTATTGAAACGTTTTAAACAGGAATGAGATTTTTCTTTTTTGATATGTAACAAAAAGTCGCTTCTCTACTCGTATAGTGAAAAATTTTTCAAATTACAAATATTTTATTTAAATCACAATGTTTTGTTTAAATGTTAAATTCTTAAATAATGTTTATTTATTCGTCAATCCACGTAATTTTCTGTGCATACTACGTTCTAAATTTACATTTTATGTTATTAATTGTTTATCATATCAAGATCGAGAGTAAGCAATCACAAATATTGTTTAAATAATTACATCGTATTGTTTAAACTACATGGTGCATATGGTAGGACTGATCGTGAATTGTTATAACACAAACGCATTGCAGGTTATGCTTCACCTTTGTGTCAGTGCGAAATGATTTAGCGATACTACCACTACATGTGATACATCGAGGAAACATAAGATATGAAACGGTAAATCAAGTACAGAATTGCGTAATCATAACTAATGCCTTTATGCAAATATGTTAACGAATATTTTCTAATATTCACGAGTATCTTACATGATTAGTTATCGGATACATTCTTCTTTATTACACATTCGTTCTTCTACGTTAGTATTCATATTTCAAATTTAAAAGTATTAAATTTAGTGAATATTCATGTAGGCCTTTCATGATTAAAGGGACTTTATGCTTTTGATTAAAAAAATGGATCATTAAGAATTTCTTTTTTCTTTTTTAAGGATCAAGCTAACCGATTCGAAACTTCATGCATGTCTTTCTCATACCTGAAAGAATGAGAGAACATTTTTTATTATATTCCTTCTTACGTAATCTAAAATGGAGTAAACCAATGCTAAAAATAAATTAATCATATGTATATGAACAGATACATACAACCATGAATTTCGTAAAGTTTGGAATATACGTATATACAATAACCGTTTGAAGTAAAAAATAGGTTTGTTTTAACCAAAAAGTTTGCTTTTTAATAAATATATATAGAAGATAATAAAAACACTAATACATTTTAGACTAACATAGAATCTTTTATCTAGTCCTAAAAGTATTGCATTAAAATTTTACAAGTAACTACTTCGTAGATAATTACTTTTTGAAAAGATTTATTTGTTTCGCTATACGAATAAAGAATTAATTTTCTATTATTTTGACAAATAATTTTGGTAGGATTTCGATCCACGACGTACACTTCTTGTTTACTTGGAGACTTTGCTAAAAGTTTTAATATTATGATCTACTTTGAAGCTTTAAAAATTTCTTATTTCAATAGTAAAGTCAAATGCTTCTATAATCTTTAATCCCAAGCAGAAACATTGAAAATTATTGTAACTGAGCGAGAAGTTCAAATTTCTAAAGTTTTTATGTCACGGTATAATGGTGCTATGTTATGATGTACCAAATAGCACTATTGAAAGTTTCTGTTTTATACATGTTCTCTTCAAAACTAATTTTCTAGATTTTATTTAGTTTATTCAAAAAAATATTTGTAGCAAAATTTATTTAAATAGCTTTCTATTACGTACGCATTTAATTTATATGCATATGTTGAAACATTTACGCTAATATTTTTGAGAATTAGATACAAAATTTTCATAAAATATTTATGAGATAAATACATTGTCACATAAGAGACACAAATTCGAAAACAATCCCAAAAACTATTTTCAAAAATAAATGAACTCTTAATTTGTGAATTTGAATGTAAATAATATTTACTGTCTAACGTAAATACCGAATATAGAAAATTTATGTTTAAGTATCATATACATAAAGTATATAAGAATCAAATAATAATCGTTCCCAAGCTTTAATTTTATTTATATCTTCCATTCCATCAATATTTCATATTTTATATTTTATTTACTAGTACCATTATGTTTACTCACTTACATTTACATAATTTTATATATCACATGTGTACAATATAATTATTGGTCTTTGTTATTGATATCATAACATTACTGAAAAAGGATTTAACTGAAAAAGGACATTCATTATAAATTTTCAAGTATTTTTTCCTAAGTACTATTCAGCTATTTATAAATTGTTGTATTTCCAAATTGCAATATATCTTCCTCAATATAAATTGATGGGACTGTCAAATGAACATATGCAATTGATAATTAATTCGAATAAATATATGTACGCAATTTGTATAAATGTAGTAATACATGCTATAGTTTCCTTACACTAAAAATAGAAACATTTGTAACGAAAAAGAAAAAGTGATCGCAGGCCGGTCAATGCTTTCATTATTGTATGTATATGCTATTATACTACACTACTGTTCACGAGTTTAATCACATTATACAGAGAACACTATAATTGTAAAGAAAAAATGTAGGTTCAAGTTCTGTTAACGCCAAATATTTTCTCTTTTATTAAAAAATAAACGATACATATTTATACAATATCATTTGAGAATTATTGTGATTTATTTACAAAAAAATTTTGTTTATAGATGTACAAGTAAGGTACAACATGTTTTGTAAATGATGATAAAAATTAAGAATAGGAAATTCTATTAGTAAAATAAGTTGGAGGTATAAAATAGAATTTATTTTTCAGAGTTTTCGTTCTGCAGAAAATTAAATTTCAACAGTTGTAAAATGCGAATTGAGTGGATTTGTCCAACTCGTTTAAAGACAAATAAAAAGTAAGAAATAAAATCGTTTTATTCATCATTTCTCTTGAAAACTGATAATTGAATTCTAAAAATGATATAATAATGTAATTCAACAGCAGTTACAAGTTTTAATATAAATTAGGAATGAAGGAAAGGACAGTTGAAAAATATAAATGGAAGTCAATAGATTAAACAAGTTTTCAAACACTATTAAAATATAATTAAGAAATGTAAATATTCAATAGTAAATTTGTATATTTAATTACATATATATAATGTTTAAACTCGATTTTAAATAAAAATTGCGTAAATATCTCTCCATCTCGATAAAAAGTTTTAGTTTATATTTTTTATGTGATTTTTCATAGAGAATACGCAAGTCATCGTTTAAAATAATCACACTCAACATAATGCCTTCATTGTGTTTCGAAACTATTAAATGTTAAATATTGGTTTGTCCCAATTATTATTGTTTAATTTCTAATTTAAATATACGTACATCGAATTAATTTTTTCTTTTACATCTGTAGATAAGGAATTTTTTTACATTAAATATAAAAATTTCTATAAATTTGATGTCGATTTATAGAGATCTGTTTTATCGATTCTTTTATTGTACGGTTATATATTTTTGTTTCTAATATAGTGGTTCACTTAGTTTTGTCCCTAATGTAAAAGATGAACAATAAATAAGAATGACTTTCAAACAACACTGTTTATTTATAATAATGAAAACAATAAATCAGCACTCTATCTAATACAGCCTCTCTGCCATAGCTATTTACAACGTACTGTGCCTCATGCATTGCGTCACTAGTCCCAGAAATTCCCACTTAACACTATAGCCCCCCCCTACAACATACATACACACTAAAGGAATATATTTAATCAACTTCGATGTTTCTTAAATATATTTTATGTTAAATTATACATTCTTATATTTCATGTAATTGAAGTATATTTACAACATTATAATTGAGCCCTCAAAAAATTCTTTGTTTTATGATATTAAATTGTAATTAAATCCCTAGACGCAAGTAAAGATTACAAAATTAAATTAAAGCAAAAACAAATCACAAACTTATATTTGTCAACATTGTCCTTTTTTATTTTCATCAATAATTGTAAAACATCCCATGTAATTAATATGTTAAATATTCAAAGTGTTTACCGTGTATCCTTATTTAACAACTATACTTTATGATTTTATTTTATGAGTTTTTTAATTCATTCTATAAGTATTGTATGATTAAACTTATGAGCTATAGTGTAACTATAACAGATTACACTATTGACTATCATACCGATCCGAATAACGTTGAATAAATTTAACGTAAAACAAAAGAGTAAATTAATTTTGACTAATGATGGAATAATGGGCGACAAATTTTAACTACCAATTACTTTTGCAGTAGTATAGGAATATCGATCAAATGCAAATTCATACTTATTTCGTATTACGTGATAAATATTTACGTCCCATAATTACAATGTTTCTTTATTCATGAAACACATGCATATATTAACGCATAAAAGAATATTTTTTCCAGCGTTACCTTAAATTACGTCATTTTCAATTGTATGCTTTGAAAGAGACTGTCTTCGGTACGATTACAAATTGTACGAATTATATACCACGTATAGAAAGTATTTCAACATCAACGTAACATTCTTTATGTTAGTAAATTAAAGCGAATATTGGTACCTTCGTTCGTAAATTGCTTTATACATTATTTTAAATACATGAATATAAATAATCTAGTAAATTTAACGCATAAACCTTTTGGCTTTTATAATTAATTAAATGTAAATATGTAAGTAAATTGCTTAATTGTTTAAAATATACGAAAATAAAATATTTACACAATCGGCATGTTCAGCATACCGATGTAAATATATTATATAAACAAACTTAATTTAAATTAATAATTTTTGTTCTCTTAGTCAATTTGTTCTTCATTATATTCTATAAAATTTCATTAAATCGAATTAATTTATCATTGTATGCAATGTACAATCATGTATATTTAACTCGATAAGTAAAGTACAATATAAAATTTTCAGAGATAATCATCCTTTATTAACGATTTTTATGTAGACAAATAATTAATAATACTTCAATGCACACAATATGTTTTATGTAAAAATTTGATTTCTCATAGACACGAATAATCCTTGAATCATAGTTTTACGAAATTATTACTTCGTATATTTTAATAAATAATATTAAAGAAAGTTTATTGTGTTTAGTTTGTATTTAAAATCGCGAATAATATAAATATCACTTTTAAATATAAATCTTTATTTTCCATTGAATATTTCATTAATATTTGTGCTTCTTTATAATCTCCAATTAACACTTCTTTTTGTACTAATATTCGCAATGAACGTATAATTTATAATTAAAAATAGATGATGTATAAATACTTTTTATATTTACTGTATACATGTACTCATAATAAATATGTATTTGTCAATAAATAATCAATTAGGATGTTATTTCGACGTGTCGAATTGTATATATATTTGTAATGTCATAAGGTATATAAGATTGTAAGGAAATTATGTATACTGAATTTATGAACTCTAACAAGTATTTGCATGATGCAATTAAAAAAAGAAAATAAAAACTTAAGTGTATTATATATTTCACCTTTCCCAAGGATATTACAATTTTGACAATGGTTGACTCCATTATAGGAATTTCAACAATTCAATACCGTTTATATATAAATATATATTGTAGGGCGGGGGGGGTGGGGGGGAGTCACAGACCGGATTGATAGATATAGTTCTCTCACACAGCAGCATCGATGATGAGTAATAATTATTATATTTCAAAGATAACAAATAACAAATAAGGTGTAGGAGGTGTGGTTCGGGGAACCGAAGGGACTTGGATTAAAATTAATAAAAGGTCTCTTGTTTCAAAAAGTTTATTCTTCACGCGTTATTCCATTACTCCGTCCAGAATCGTCAAAGAACTTAACTTTAGACACGCGTGCGGTCGTCCTCTCCTCAATGCTCGGTCTCGATCGTTCCATGACGATCGAGAGAGATCGCGGACACGAAGTCGCTGACCGCCGGGGTTCGGCCGTCGGCGGCAGCTCTCTTACAAAGGTAAGTTTATTTCTACTCGCTAACACTATCTTTCAAACACACTGATACATGGTGCCACGCTGGCAACTCACTGTCCTTTCACAATGTTTTGATTCACTACGACTCTATATTCTCTCGTATCACATTCTCTCCGTTACTGCAACTCTCTATACTCTCTATACTCTGAGTCGTCCATACCCTTATTTAAGGAATAATTATATTTAAGGAATATTGGGTCTGTGGGACCGATTTGATACACCGAAACTGATTAAACACAGGAAAATAATACTAAATTAACGTAACATTAACACACAGAAAACATGCTTTTATTGTAAAACTATGTATTCGACAACACTATAACGTATCCAATTCACACGGAGTGTTTATGAGGGCGTCAAGGATGGCTATTGGCATGAATTAGAATCCGAATAATTTTCAGATACGCTCGTTGACTTCGATGACTTCGTTCTTGATGTTTTCGGGCACTTTTGGTAACTATGTCTTTATTCGCCATCGGAGAAACAAGACCCACCCTCTCTCTTGGATTTAGGACAAAAATTTGCAAGATGTCCCTCTCCATAACAATTGAAGCATCGCCGCGTAGATTGCGATTGGTTCGCAGCATTAGTATTACCACTGGGTCTATGGATGGTCATAATTTTTTTCTCTCCACCTGTGTTCTTTTTCATATAAGGTCTCAACGATGTATTTTCGAATAGTTCTTATATAGTTCTTTCAATAGTTCTTTCAATAGAATTTTCAATAGCTCGAATGGTTTCTTAAAGCGATGCATTTTTACTAGAGTTCGTAGCACATGGACTGGAATTCCTTCGATCATGTAATTAGTTAATTCTTTTTCACCAACACCCATTTGATTACCCAAAATAATTTTATCGTGATAATATTTTCTAAAATCCTCATGCACCTCCCACGATCTTTCGCAAAATTTTTTCCGCAGTGCTAATTTATTTTGACGAAGATCAAACATTTTCCTCATATCCTCTAATAAGGTTTCTACACTCATCTCGATATGTTCGGCTTTTGACTGCAACCATTCCAACGCTTTTTCTTGCAATTTGATAGCGATGAGAATCTTTACGGATTTTTCATCCAGATCATAAGCTTTTCTCAACAACTTTAAAAAATTTTCCCAAATTGAAAACATATTGGTGGATCCATTAAAATCACTTAACATATCCGTCACCTCTGTCACGTTCACACGTGATCCACTTTGTACCGACCGAAGTGAATTCTTTAAAATTTCATTTTTCCGTTTCATCAAATCTACTGGCCGTTGTAAAAGATCCCTTTCTCGTCGAACTAATTCTAATTCCCTTTCGTACACGATTCTCGAACCAACCTGATGTTCGACTATTTCTGTCGCACCTGCTTTCTGACACTCGTTATTCGTAAAGACAATCCAGGTTCCTTCGGGATCAGCAGTATGTAGTCTCGATAAAAGATCGTTCTTCGATCCTGACGTTGATAGATCAAAACGCTTCAAACACTGCTTCAGTTGTACAATCCAGAAATTTGGAGTCATCTTCGCTTCACAGTCTGTCTTGAAGTGCGCAAATAACCTATACGATTTATACACGTATAAAAATGTCAAATAAACGTAACTCAATCTGTATATCGTCAATAGGTCGACCGCAATTGGCGACGGTTAATGACGAACCAAATTTCTTGAGGAACTTGTGTTTATAGTGGACTGTATATTTTGTAATTGTTCCGGTTAACTCTTCTGAACTCTTCGAATGTTATTTGCTGACTGACTGGTACTGACCTAACTAACTTGTGCGATGCACGATCTTTCGGAGCCCATGGTTTCCAAAGGGAAATCGGTTTTCCCATTGGTGGTTGACAGGACCGAGGGTGGGCCCTCGGTCCGCGAATCAGATGCCCCCAAAGAAGGGAGGACCGTCTTCCGCGACCAGGTCTGCCGGTGGAGGAAGCCTCTCCCTCAAAGGGGGTTGCTGGTGGGCCACCCGCACATTCGTGATCCTTCCTGAAGGACCCGTTACTTTATGGCTCCGAAAGTCGCGACATCGCACATGGCCTGGTCCCTTTCTTTGCAGGCCTATTCTCAGCCAAATCCTAAGTGCTGTTGCCTGCTTTCTAACATTAATGGCTAAAGAA
>NW_016922958.1:9628-10041 GCF_001483705.2 Eufriesea mexicana | reverse complement strand
AGCGTAAGGGTAACCCCCCCCCCCCCCAGAGCTTCATTTTGAAGGAGAGGTTTCCTCCACCATCGATCTTGCCGTGGAGGACGTACGTTTCTTCTTCTTTAAGGATAACCGATTCACGAATCAAGAGATCACCCTTGATCCAACCAAATACTAATCAGGAGGACATTCATCCATTGGTAGCGCTTGATCACCTTTGGCTTCAAAAGACCAATCAATTGTTTTCAAACACTCACCTAGCGAACCACATCGCTCACCATGTTTTCAAGTACGCACCGAGCAAACCACATCCTTCAACAAGTCAACAAATAAAGCATTTGTGGATATTTATTTATATTAGAATAATTATCGGTTACATATATGTAGGATGGCGAAACTGGTCTTGAGACACCGAAAATTCACGAAAGAACAAGAAC
>NW_016922958.1:0-9405 GCF_001483705.2 Eufriesea mexicana | reverse complement strand
GGAGTCACGCAACTTAATTTTGTTATATGGAATAACTTTTCGATTTGCTTCTAGAAGATATCGATCGGTTTGCAATTTGTTTTTCTTGGCAATAGCCGATTCGCGATTTCTTTTGGTATCCTACATATATATATAATAATTGGTATTCACAAAGCAATGACAACTCTTTCAATATAAAAATATTTTAACTCTGATTCTAACTCTGGCTCTCGCGTTATCCGACATCCCTTTTATACTCATTCATACTCATTGCTAAACGCTCGAAGATTCTCAAAGAGTTTCCCGAAATCGTTCGTCTTTCACTCATTATTCATTATTTAATAATAGCATTCTTATGATTCATATTCATATCCTTCTGATCACTCATCAGTCGCACCAACATTCGATACTCTACTACCTCATTCACCTGCCACTCGCTAAAAGACATACACTCGATCCATTCGTTCATCTCTTGGGATTGAAAACTTTCAATTTCAAGGATTGTGCACGCCTGCAACAATTGTACATCGAACCGAATTGTATCGTTAACACACAAAATCATATATTTCTTACAATATACCTTACAAACAAGGTTCTTCCTCACACATATTATATATGATTCCAAACACATACGTTTACACATCTTTTAGATCTTAAGAGAGTAAAAGATATCGCGATTAATATAATCGGTACATTAGATTTCTAACTCCGACAATTTTCTTATTATTCGGTATATAGAATATTTCTGATTGAGACTGCTTTAGTATCGAATTAACTGGATTACGTAATTTTACTTTAATGTGGCATTTATTCACAACAACAAAAAATTAGTATGCCATTTCACATATTATTATTGTATAATAATGTATAATAAGTGTTAAATATTGTATAATAAATGTTATACATTTTTAGGTTTATGATAAAAGCAGATAAAAGTTCTACTTAACGACAAAGTGAATTGCCTTTATACATTTAGTTAGGATTTGGAAGTTGCAGATTAGTATAAATTTATATGCAAATGATGTTCATTCTCTACATTCATTTCCAAAAACACCGAGTGCCCCGAGTCAATGGGGGTCTGTTTTATTTCTTTATTACTAGCGTGCCATAACTCGCGGACACTCAGACCACCTGGACACCACTTGGGCTAGTCCCTAGTAGGAGACCATAAATCACAACTAGACAAAGGACATACCAACCTGAATTTGCCTACACCTCCACCATTCCTAACAGACATCGAATTCTATACACACTACTAATAGACATACATCACCAATAGAAAAACACGCAACCACCACTCACCCACGCAGCACCCAATCACCATACACCCGAATCCATAAAATATACTGAGGCACCAAATCAGAGGTAGTCAAAAACAGAACATCAAGCCAAACATGCCACATTCGATCCAACATTATTCATACTTTGTATTATAGTAAAATAAAAACCTACAAAACCTCGATTAAAGTAATTTACGTTCGTGAAAAGACGTAAACGCCGTCGAATTAATTCTTCCTATAGAATAGTCGGACGAAACAAGTGTACTTTTGGTATTTCAACTCCTTTAGCTATTGACCTGTCATAAATCTCAGATCATGTCGCTGTAATTAATAGACTCGTTAACTCTGTAAACATTTCGTAGATCCTTTAATCCCTTGTAATCCCTTTCTAAGGTAGTTATCACCACCGTATACCGTATGGTGCAGAGTGTTTATAAATCTTGAGAATGATTGCCCACGAAAATTTTACAAAAGTTCCAAGACAAATGATTACCTAATTTTGCCATGATACTCTTGATCTATTTTAATACCTTTAAGAAATGTCAAATGAAGAAAATAAATCAATAGCATACAAAGATAACAAATTGACTTCCTTCGAGAGAGCTTTCAACATGCTAAATACGAATATATCAACTAAAAGAGTCACAATATTTCAATAAGTATTTTCTTAAATGCGAATAGATAGATCTGAATGTAAAAATTACATACTAAACAAATAATGGGGAATAATGTTTAAATTAATTAATTTTTATGCAGAACAAAAGTGAATAAGGAATGAAAAGTAACATAAAAATGTTTTAACATTAGAATTGCCGATATATAACGACTAGTAGAATGTATTATAGTGTACGGTGATGATATATAACCATTTGTTTGAATAAAAGTCAATATTAATTTTGTAAAACGTATTTTCAGAAGTTGCAAAAATAAAATACTTGTGTATGAAATAACTTAAAAGAAAAGGGGAGTAGAGAATGGCAAGGCAAGAAAGAACACAATTATGTAGGACTCTGATTTCGACTTTAACGAGGGTGCTAACGGTCTTCTTTCTAATCTATTTCGGTAGATTCGATGATTTACCTAATCAACTGCTAATTGGCTAAACCGACACCGGCAGCAAAATTCACATCTTACGAGAGAACGCATCCAACTCGCACACACCGCATTTGATGAAATTTATATGAGAGATAGTTCAAAAAAATATTTGGCACATATTTCTTTTTATTGGTCATCGACCTTATTAAAGGGGTGAAAATAGCCTCCAAAATTAGGTGTAAAAAACATGTTCTTTTGGATTATCTCGTGAACTAGAAGAACTAGGGGCAAACTATTTTCCCTAAAATAGACACGGTCCCTCTCGTGAAATAAATATTGTATTTGGTTCTAGGCTAGCGAATGAATGCCGATAAATGTGTCCCTCGTGGTTTTACAGGAAAGTGACCTCTATCCGTAGTCTCGTTCCCAGGTACGGATAGTCTTCTCGGTCGAATTCCTATTTTGACACTGAAGCCTGGCCTCTGAACATCTGCATCTCCCGTGGTCCTGGAATCTCGGCGATCTCTTCCTAAAAATCGAACGAGGGACCCATCTGGCACCAAAGGAGAAACGACGTCGATAACACTTGCCCAGACTCACAAATGCCAAATTAAGCGCGCACAAAGCGAAGTCATTGTGTTACTAACGTTTGATAATGTTACTAACAACTATTATTTCGCACAGGATAAACAATATTTTTGTATACAACGATACTAAAGGAGATAGAAAAAGGAAAGAGAAAATCTATTGGAAACAATGACACATTCATCGAAGTTAAACTTTAATCGTATTAAACCGTGAAATACAAAAAAAGCAAATTCAGACTCCAAGACGTATAAAATATTTACAAGAACATCGAGAGAAAGGGAGAGAGTAGGAGGAAAAAGAAATAGAAGAAAATAAAATAAAACAGAATAGGAGAAAAAGAAAGAAAATAAAAGGAAACGAAATATGTGATATATGGATATATAACAAAAGAAAATCTTAGTAAAGAAGACTTTCGTAACATAAAAGTTATAAAATATATACCGTCTTTTTATATTTATATTTATATGAAGTATAATCAATGAATTAAGCGAAAACGAAAATTTTGACTGGACTTAAATTTTTTAATTTTACAAAATCTTATTTCCAATGGGATGTAACCTTTATTCGATACACTATCTATATGGATCATTAATTTCAATTTGCTCTTAAATTTAACAAAATCTTACTTCCAACGAAATATATCCTTTATTCAATACTCTATGTACATAGATCATTAATTTCAATTTCTAAGTTCACATTTTACCTGTTTAATATTCTATATAAATTTAGCAATTTCTCAATTGCTGAAATGTAATAAACATTGAAAACATATTCAAAGCGAATATTAATGAGTATTACATATGACCAGTTTGTCCTTATTGTTAATACAGGTCGATGAATTTTCGAGATTTTATGAGCTGACCACACATGTAGGAAAGTGGAAGGTTTTATCAAATTATAAGAGACAGAAATAAATTTACAGTTTTATTTAACATTGCGGCTTTCCTTTTAACTATTCTTTCCACTCTCTTGAAATTATTATCGTATCTAGACAGTTTCATAAATCTTCACTATATAATATAAATATTCACTATGTAATATAATATAATATATGACTCGTCTCATTTGTCAACACAAATATATTCCATTGGCAGTAAAATATCGTGATTGAATGTTGGACAGACGAATATTCTTGAAAGATCCTAACTTAATAGATTCAAAATGGTTCTTTGAAGTCCAGTAAAGTTTTTTCATAAATTGACAAGTGTTGTTAAGAAAAAATTTTTAATTCCCTGTCTCATCATTTATACTTTATCTATCCATTTTTAAGTATATACTTTTTAAAATTTAAATAAATGAGTCAATATACTGTTCGATACAGAAGAGTTCATAAATTTTGTGAAACAGGAAACGAAAGATTAATTATTATTTTACTGTCGTTTATCGATCTAACTTTAACAATAAGTTAGATATAGTAATTACAGTCAGCAGTAATTAAAATAATCGTTAGTCCAGGTGTTAATTGTTCTTCATGTTTAATCACCGATAAAGTAAGATTACTATAAGACAGCGTACAGAGCACAGATTTACATAGATATTACAATTCGAAACTTCTGAGTTTAAGCTATATCCAATAGAAATATATTCTAACGTTTTATATCTTGAAATTGTAGAAACCTCTAATCAAATAACACATTAATTTTACCAAATGAATTACCAACATTCTGATATTTAGTATACCAATTGTGATCACATTTATATCTTGGATCATCATAAATTATAGATTCTATTTGACTAGCAAAATGAAAGAGATAATAGCGTAAGACATTGAAAGTATTTCAGACAATAATATTTATATAGTGTCAAGTATCAACAGCGACAGAATATTAAATAACAATAAGCAATCGAATTTTTTAAATAATAATTGTAATAATACTAAAATCGTATTTATACAAAACTCATTTACACATAAAATACATGCAACTTCTTCAAATTTAGGAACTTAAAAAGGATTCCAATGATCCCAATAGAAACTTTGGCTATACCGACTGATTCATAAATACGCGTTTATATTTTAGCAGATGAATTTACACATTAAAGTAAAATATATCACATAAACATGCGCTATACATAACAATTTGACATTACGAATGATTCCTTATGAAAGAATCCTTTCTCTCAAATTTTTAGTTACGCGGTTAAAATATTGAACATACTAAATTTTTTATATATTATATTACATTACATATTCTTAAAAGTATTATTGTATATTTTATAATATAATATTGTTACTACATATCGTCATAAGTACATAAATTAATTATAAGTCATACACAGGTAAAAAGTGAAATAAAATCATTACAACTTTATAAAGAGAGTCATGATTTTGCAACAATATTCAAATTAAAATATCTCCTGAACTAATGCCGTTTCGACATTAATCCTTTGCACTCGACGATTTTTTGCTAAAGATGGGTAGGAGTTCAAAGATTTTCTGCTAAAAAGCTGATACTTTTTTCAGCAGTAAATAAGAAATTGTATAATAATTAACATGTAGATCTATTTGAGTTCCATATCCTGCACACTGTTACATTATCTTAAATTTGACATATTAATTAATATCTATCTTCGAAATTTTATCAAATGGCGACTGAAGGGCGCCTCTCGAGTGCAAAGGGTTAATAGGTTAATACTTTTTTATAGAGAGAATACTAAAATGCATCGACTGGTGCAATAAAAAGTGTACGATCCATTTACAAAAACCTTAATGGATACGTCCTCTATGTGTGCATCTACAAAAAGAATTAATAACATCAAAATGAACCTTCTTTGAAACCATTTAATTCTCTTTGAAACATTGACCGCCAAACATAATAAAAATGATCTAAATTGAGATAGTAAAATTTGGTGAACCACACTGCACATATTATTTGACATTTTTATTATCACAATAAAAATGAAAAACGAACTAGAATAAAGTAATGGGCAGTTTATTTGACGAATTGATAATTTCTTCAATTATTTTAGAATAAAAATTACATCGTTTCATTTTCATTGCTAATGCAAATTCTTTGCATTATTCGTACTATCAGACCGAGTAAAGTATCGTTGAGACGGTGTAAAGTAATTTAAAAGGAAGAATTCAACATTGTCGATCACGTATATATGTCAGAAAATACGCAAAAAGACATCGAGACGTTCGGAAATGCATATGCGCTAAATACCCAGCATAATGAATAATAATTATCATACCATCTCTTTTATTATAATAGCATATATATGCTATTTTGGGGAAAGAAAGCACGAATCGGCCAATGCTGATTCGGGATCTTATTTTAGAAAAACAAATTATAGACCAGTCAATAACCTATACATGGTATTATTCTAGAGACAAATCTAGAGAACATCAACTGATACCGTTATGAAAGACTATTTTTGGAAGCAAAGCTAAGTTTCGCGGTCTTTACGGGGAGATTTTTACGGGGACAAATTGCGAATCCGAAAAATGTAATTTTTATGAGAACAAATCAATTATTTATGAATCTTATCAGCAATTAGCGATTAATGAAAGCACTACATCAAGCTTTGCGGCGGGGGGGCATAAAGACGGGACCCTCGACGATACAAGGAGAGTCCTGAATGGAGAAGCCTTGAAGAATCCTCGTGAAAATAGATTGTGACTGGCACGGACGTGAGTCGTTTGATGCCGGAGAGAAACCAATAAGAGCATGTTTTCCGTGCGTTATAGTTATTTTAGTATTATTTTCTTGCGTTTAATCAGTTTCCGAGTTTAGTGTTCGTTTCATTCTGTTTATGTTTTTTCGTCTGTTTCCGGTGTCTTAAACTGTTGTACCGCGAAGGCCCGGTATTCCTTTGATAAAAGAAAGAACACATACACATTATTTCTGTCAGCTGAAGATAAAATAAAATTAGTTTTCAGCATCCTACATATATATTATATATAAGAGTAGATACTTCGAAATCGGTAACATTTACCATCCAAATTAATCGATAAGAAAATATATATCCCTGCCAAAATTTTTCATATACTGCAAACTTCGACTCTTATAAACCGGTGAAAACAAACACAGATCGAATCTCGCACACTATACACGCCCTTTCAAGATCAAAACGTTGTCTATCACTGTGTATCATCTTTAAATACAATTCAGTATACATTTCCAAGAAACTTGAGGAGTATATAAAATATTTAACTATATAAAAATATTTAAATATATAAATTATATAAAATATTCACGGTGACCATCGGTGGTAAAATAAATATCGCCAGTCGTCAGTTAAGTGCAAGTATATTCGACTAATTTTGCTATTATTAATTTTAGTCTTATATCGAGGCATAGAATCTCTCTGACCCTATTTGTGTCTTCAGTCACGTTAAATGCATATACATATATAAATCGTGATACAAGTTAGGAATATCTATTTATCATTACAAACTAAGTATATTTGACTCGTTATTTTTACAATCAAAAATCCATATACCATGTAAACTCATTATCGACGGTAAAATTTTTATCGGATACAGTTTTCTCTTGAAATATAAGAAATAAGATTACGATTACGATTCATCGATTATTATAAAGCTCGAGTCAAGGCTTAAATATAATAATACTCGAATTCCTTACCTTCGCTTCTTCACTTGCTAACAAAATTTTCTTCCATTTCTAAAGTTCAGTTCCTCTCCTTTGTTCAGTTTAGTTTATTTTCGTTCTGTAACAATCTCTGTGCAATCTAAGAGTTGTTAATTTATACTTTACAGTACTCAAGAACAATAAAGTTTTACAAACGGTATCCAACTTTGCATGAATTTCTGAAGCCGTGAATAATTTATCGATTTATTCTTCAGATATCTCCTTTCTTCTTAATATTCTTATTTCCATTATTATTTTAGATTTTCGCGTTACAATTTTACTTTCTCTACGATAACACTGAAAGACAATCATCTCCAATACTAAATACGGATGCATTTATTACTTTAATAACCGTTCCTTTTTTAAATCCATTTTTTAAATGTACATGTTAAATTATGTTAGTGGTGGATGAAATTTAATAACAATAAGAAGAATTATTTATTTATTGATTCTATTAATATTCAATTGCAACTGACATATTCCAAATCACTCTCTTTTTTCTTTCTTCTTTCATACAGTATATTAACATACACAATTCACACAACACCTCAATCATTACACGCATACTTATTTATCATAATAATCTGAATTTATTAGATATTTCCATCCCATGCATACTTGTTCCGCTCATTCCAATACATATATATTTAAAAATCTATATAACCATTATCATAAATTATACATCCATTAATACGTACCTTAAGACACAATGAGGTTATTTTTCAATTGTTTTTTCATAGAATAATAAACTCATTGTGTTAAAAATTAAGCATCGTGAAGAATCTTCAAAGATAAGGACCAACCGCAGCTCGCAATAAATTCGTCGTTGAATCACGAGTGTATTGTTTATGGAAGACAAGTTACCAGACAACGAGCGTAGTGTCGAAAAGAAACTGACATTCAGGTCTGTTTCTTTAATTGAAGGACTCGCTTATATCGAAATTCGACAATGCAAATGGATTTATACCTTAGGTAAATGCGTACACGCTAGGACAATTCAACTACCTCTTGACCTAAATTAAACAAGCCTGCAGTAAACTAGATTTATGGTGACACTTAGTGGTGAAAATTTGAGAAAATCACGGATGTGGTCGTACACTTGATCACCTTAGAAGCGCCAACAAGGGTGAAATCATCGTCAGTGGATGCTGACTTCTCGCTAACTGAAACGCACGATGCACACAATGGAGAATTTCACCGAGAAGCTGACCAAAATATAAAGACATATATTGACTTGTACAAAAATTGATATCTTCGGAGTTTCCGGGTTGCTGATTACGAATTGAAAGTTAAAATTATAAAATACGAAATGATGCAGAAACGTATTAAAAAATTATTATATCGAGCTGCAGCTTGGTATTTTTGGGTTTTCCTTGTCGTCACTTATGAATTCAGAGACAAAATTACAGAAAACAAAATAACCAATCCAAAATTATGGATACGTATGTTAAAACATTGTCATATTATTCAGAAACTATATCTTAGGAAGTGTATCAATTAGTGTTATTAGCGTTATTAGCAATGAATGATGTAATAATCTGAGAAAAATACCTGCATTCGACTCTTTTTTTTTAATTTCTATAGTGTAATTCCATCTAAACAATTTGCAATTTTTATGAGATAATTGTATCATCTATTTCCTGTAAATTTTTCTTTTTTATTAACTTATTTAGTATTTTAAAATCAATTTCTTCGAATTATAAACAAAAACATTGGTGTTCATAATGAGTATGAGTATAAACTTAGAATTTACATTTATAGTTCTCACATTAAATTCCTCACTATGCGTTGCGACGCGTCGGTGGGCCTGGATGGTAAAGCCCACACCGAGAAGAAAGTCACTTAGGCTAAGAGGAAGGCGAAAGTAGTATAAATGGACTGCAGAGGGCAGTTCAAGGAAGATATATCTTTGTCAATCTGTATAAATGTCG
>NW_016922957.1:0-960 GCF_001483705.2 Eufriesea mexicana | reverse complement strand
TCCTGCTTGACTCTGGGAGTGGCTGCAATGGCGGTATCGGCACGTTAGGCTGAGTCAGGCTATGCTTGATTACGTCCTGCTTGTTTTGGTTAGGCTTGTGTAGCATTGACTTTTATGACAAACACAACGATTATATGGGTTTCTGCGTTCTACTTTCTATTAATGTTTTCTGCTTGGCTCTGGGTAGGCTGCCAATAGTGGTAGCGGAACGACATGTTGTGTTAGGCTACGTCTGGTTACGTTACGATTGGTTATGTTAGGAGCGGATAGCTTTGACTTTATTGTATGGTCTGCTCTTTGGAGGATTCCTGCACCTTACAGTGCTCTCACATTTTCAGCTGTGCTCTGGGCAGGCCAGAAATGGTGGTCTCGGCACGTTATGCTGTGTCATTTTATGTTCGGTTAGGTAGGGTTCGGCTTTCGTGCTATACTCTGTTTTTCGGTGGAGTTCAGCGCTCTACAGTGCTCTAGTATGTTCAGGTTGGCGGTGGGAATGCCAGCAACAGAGGTCTCGGAAATTTATGCTGTGTTAGATTGCGTTCGGATAGTTTATGTTAGGATAAGTTTTGTTAGAGTGGCTTTGACATTCACTCTATACACTGCTATTCGGCAGATTCTTGCGCTCTACTGTGCTCTGGTAAAATCTGCTTGGCTATTGAGAGGCCAGCAGCAGTGCTCTTGGTTCGGCAGGCTGAGCTATGTTGCGTTCGGTTATATTACGTTTGGTTATATTAGGAAATGATAGCTTAGACTTTTGTGCTATTCACTGCACTTTGGTGGATTTCTGCGCTCTACATTGCACTACTGTACTCTGCTCGACATCCGGGATGCTAGCAATAGTGTTCGCGGCACGTTAGGTTGAGCTTGGAGTACGTCCGTGTACGTTAGGTTACTTTGCGTTAAGCCGGTATAGCTTTCTCTTTTCCGCTACACACGGCTATTCTATGGGCTTCTGCGATC
>NW_016922956.1:0-338 GCF_001483705.2 Eufriesea mexicana | reverse complement strand
AAGCGCCGATACCGCTACTGCTAGCCTACCCAGGGACATGCTGAAGACATTACATCACTGTTGGGCGCAGAGATCCACCAAATAGCAGACAATAGAGCTAAAGTCATTCATCACTGTAGGGCGCAGAGATCCACCAAATAGCAGACAATAGAGCTAAAGTCATAGCAATCCACTCCAAGCTTAGCCAACAATAGCGTAACCAAGCGTAACCTGACTCAACCTAATGTGCCGTGACCACCGTTCGGTGCCTCCCCGGAGCCAAGCAGTACACAGTAGTCGAGAGTAGAGCGCAGAAGTCCACCGAAGAGCAATGCACATCACAAAAGTTAAAGGAACCC
>NW_016922955.1:0-708 GCF_001483705.2 Eufriesea mexicana | reverse complement strand
AGAATCAGGAAACATACGATGCAGCACACGGATCGACAATGAAAGATGTGTGGCATCGATGACCGAGTCATGCAAATATTAGGATCATTGAAGACATGGAGAACGAATATTTGGTAATAGTTATGAAATGTAAGGATGAATATAGAGTGTAAATGTTGCATTAAGGCAAAAACCTATAGAAATATCAATAGAAACTTGGAAACTATAAAAGTAGCAAGAATAATGGGGCTAGCACATGGACTTGATTGGGCCAATAAAGCCAATGTCCAAATGGAGCTAAAAGCTACGTTTCAAGTGCTGCTGACCATTCGAGAGTGAAGGAAATCAATTTGTTAAGAAGTTGAAAATACATGCCAAGAATTATTTTTTTGCCAGAAAAGATTGAAGTAGTAAAACATATACGTAACGTATGATATGTCTATTAGATTCTAGGTCGATTAGCCATATGACACGCGTGACAAAAATATTCAGTGGCAAAATAAAGACTGAGAAAAGAAAACGGGTTTGACAGAAAACATAGGAGTATTATCCCTCTAGGTGATATTCTCTCATAACAACAAGATATAGAGAATACAGTGAGATTCAAAGGCATGGTGAGTCCCTGATCTGAATAGATATTGATATCACTGGACAAAGCCAATGACCATAACTATTGTAGAATCAGGAAACATACGATGCAGCACACGAATTAATCAACGAAGATGTGTG
>NW_016922954.1:0-527 GCF_001483705.2 Eufriesea mexicana | reverse complement strand
GCATATCAAGAGCCATGCGGAGCATATTAGAGCGCATTCGAGCACGAAAGTCCACCGAATAGCTGTGTAAAGCACAAAAGACAAAGCAGCATATCCTAATCTATGCAGACATACGCAGCATGACACAATGTAACGTGCCGAGACCACTACTGCTGTTCTCCACAGAGACAAGCAGAGTGTACCAGAGCACAGTGGTGCGCAGGAATCCACCGCTATGCAGTGAACATCTCAAAAGCCGCAGATATCCTGTCCAAACCTGGCCTAATTTAAGCTAAGGAAACGCACTATAGCCCTCGAACACTGCCCCCGGCCCCCGGCGCAAAGCAGAATAGAGTAGAGCACAGTAGGTCAAAGAAATCCACCGAAAAGGAGTGGAAAGCACAGAAGTCCGAGTAGCCTATCCTAACTTAGCCAAACGTGACATGTTCAAACGTAACGTAACTCAACTTAACTTGACGAGAACACCGTTGCTCGACCCCACCGGGACGAGAAGAATGCTTAAAAGCAGAGTAAAGTGCAGGAACCCA
>NW_016922953.1:0-685 GCF_001483705.2 Eufriesea mexicana | reverse complement strand
ATATAACGTGTATTACTGCTTACTGATCTCATCTAATTTGTTGTGAATGTCTCTGGAGAGGCCATGAAGTGTGGTCGTCTCCCGATATTTACGTTAGGTTGCGTTTGATCTGGTTAGGTTAGGTTGTGTTATGTGAGGGTGGCTTTGACTCTTCTGCTGCGCACAGCTATTCTATGGATTTCTACGCGCTAATGTCTTCTAATATGCTCCACTCGACTTTGTGGTGGCCAGAAACAGTGGTTGCCGTACGTTTGGTTTGTTGAGTTACGTTTGGTTACTTTAGGATGGAATACATTAGGAGAGGAAAGGATTGACTTTTGTGCTATACTCTGCTATTCGGTGGGTATCTGCCTGGCAGTGTGCTTCAGTATGTTCTGCTAGGCTCTGGTGAGGCCAGCAATAGCGGTCTCGTCACTTCATGTTGAGACGTGCTACGACTGGTTAGATTAGTTTGGATCAGGTAAGGTCTGGATATCTTTGACTTTTGTGTTATTCACTGAAATGCGGTGGATTTTTAGGCAGAACGGTGCTCTAGTACACTCTGCTTGCCTCTAAGCGTGCCAACAATAGAGGTCTCGTCACGTTAGGCTGTGTTAGGTTACGTTTGGTTAAGTTACGTTTTGCTAGGTTTGGATAGGGTATTTTGACCTTTGTGCCTTAAATGCTCTTCCGTTAATTTCTATGA
>NW_016922952.1:0-3213 GCF_001483705.2 Eufriesea mexicana | reverse complement strand
GCGGTCTCGGCTCATTAGCTTGACTTATGCTGCGTTCGGATGGGTTACGTTTGAATGGGTTAGGTTTGCATACCTGTTAGGTTTGCATAGCTTTGTGTTCCGCGGTATACGCTGCAATACTGCTGATTTCTGAGCTGTACTGTGCTCTCGTATGTTCTGCTTTGCAGTGAGAAGGTCAGCAATAATGGTCTAGTCTCGCTACGTTTAGTTAGTCTACGTTTGGTTGGGTTAGGTTTGGTCAAATACGGTTAGGATATCTTTGACGTTTATGCTATTCGTTGCTCTTTGAAGGCTTTCGGCGCACTGCAGTGCTGTGGTATGTTCTGTTTGGCTCTGTGGACGCCAGTAATGGCGGTCTCGGCACATTAGTTTGAGATATGGTATAATTGTCTATATTACGTTAGCTTATGTTACGTTTGGGTATCTTCCACTTTTCTGCTACACACAGCATTTCTATGGATTTCTGCGCTCTGCTCTTCTCTAATATAATGTGCTTAACCCTGTGGAGGCCAGCAATACCAGTCGCGGCAGACAGGCTGAGTTAGGATACGTTCGTTTCGGTTAGGATAAGTTGGGTTAGGTTTGGGTACCTATGTCTTTTGTTCTCAGGGCGGATATTATATGGACTTCCGTGATCTACAGTATTACGCTTGTCTCTGGGGACGCCAGCAATAGTGGTCTCGGCACGTTAGGTTGGGTAAGGTTACGTATGGCTAGGTTAGGCTAGGTTCGGTTAGGATAGGATAACTTTGTCTTTTTTGCCCCAAACCGATATTCTATGGAGATCTGTGCTCTGGCGTGTTCTATCATATTCCGTGTGTCTCTGGGGACGTCGGCAATATGGGTCGCGGCAAGTTAGGTTGTATTTTGTTACGTTTGATTAGGTTAGGCTCGGTTATGTGTGGTCGGGATATCTGTGACTTTTGTGCCATAGACTGCAATGAGGACGGTTTCTACGATCTAATGTGCACTAGTATGTTCTGCTTGGCTCTACTGAAGCCAGCAATAGTGGTCTCGGCACGTTAGATTGTGATAAGTTACGTTTGGTTATGTTACGCTTGGTTAGGTTAGGAAAGGATAGATCTGTCTTTTGTGCTATACACTGCTGTTCCGTGGTTTTCTACGCTCTACACTCGTCTAATATGTTCTGCTTGACCACGCGGAGTCCAGAAAATGTAGTTGCGGCGCGTTATGTTGGGTCTGACATCGTTTGGTTATGTTACGTTTGTTTGGGTTTGGTTTGGATATCTTTGACTTTTCTGCTATACACTGCGATTCTATGGATTTCTGCGCTCTGCTCCTCTCCGATACGCTATGTTTGGGTCCGGGGAGACCAGCAATAGACGTCCAGGTACGTTAGGCTGTATTAGGTTACGTTTGGTTGTATTACGTTGTGTAAATTTAGGATTGGTTAACATTGACTATTGTGCCATACCCTGCTATTCGGTGGATTTCTGCGCGCGACTCTGCTCCATTATGCTTTGCCTGGCCCTGGGGCGGCTAGCAGTTTTGTTCTCGGCGCGTGTGGTTCAGTTAGGTTACGTTCGTTTGTGTTAAATTTGGTCAGGTTTGGACAGAGTAGTTTTGACATTTCCGCTATACACAGCGATTCTATAGATTTCCGCACCCTCTTCTCCTCTCTGATACCCCGCTTGGCTTTGTGGAGGCCAGCAATACTGGCCGCGCACGTTGGGTTAAATTAGATTACGTTTGGTTGTGTCAGGTTACCTTTGGTTAGGTTTGCATAGCTTATACTTTTGTGCTCAACACTGCTATTACATGTGGATCTGGGAGCTACTGTGCTATACCGTATTCAACTTGTCTCTGGCGTGACAGCTATAGTTGATGGGGCACGTTAGGTCGTGTTATGTTACGCTTCGCTGGATTATCTTAGGCTACATTTCGTCGGAATATATTTGACTTTTGTGCTGTACACGGATATTCGACGGATTTCTGCGCTCTACATTGCTCTACTATGCTCTGCTCGAAGTGGGGCGGCCTGTAATAGTGGTCCCGCCATGTTAGTTTCAATAGGCTACGTTTGCCTATGTTTTGTTTGTTTGTGTTAGGTTCGGGTAGCTTTGACTTTCGCGCTATACACTGTTTTTCGGCAGAATTCTGTGCTGTACATTGCTCTACCGCATTCTGCTGCGACGTGGGGAGACCAGCAAAAGTGATCGCTTCCCGTTATTTTAAGTTATTCTTCGTTTGGTCAGGTTAGATTTGTTTGTATTAGGTTTGGGGAGGTTTGACGTTACACCCATACACTGCGATTATGTTGATTTCTGCGCGCTAGATTGCTCTACTATACTCTGCTCGACTCTGTGGTGGACAGCTTTAGTGGTCCCGCCTGGTTAGGTTGAGATAGGCTACGTCAGATTGTGTTATGTTTGATTAGGTAAGAGAATATGGGCTTGACTTTCGAGCTACACACGGATGATAGGTGGATTTCTGTGCTCTGCTGTGCACAATCTTGTTCTGCCTGGCTCTGGGGAGGACAGCAATTTTGTTCTCGACTCGTTTGGGTGAGTTATGCTACGTTTTTTTATGTTATATTTGGTTAGGTTTGGACCGGATTCCTGGACTTTTCTGCTATACACTGCGATTCCATGTATTTCTGCCCCCTACCCTCCTCTATTATGCTCAGCTTGGCTCTTTGGAGGGCAGCAATACTGGTCGAGGAACGTTAGGTTTGGTTACATTACGCTTCGTAGCATTAGGTTAGTTCCTGTTAGGTCAGAATATCTCTGACTTTTGTGTTCAACAAAGCTATCCTATGGCCCTCTGGCCTCTACTGTGCCCTACGATACTCTACTCGACTCTTGGGTGGCCAGTAATAATGGTCTCGCCACGTCAGGTTTAGTTCTGCTACGTTTGGTTATGTTACATTTGTCTGGGTTGGGTATGGATAGCTTTGACTTTTCTGCTATATAATGCGATTCTATGGATTTCTGCTCTCTACTCTCCTCTAATATGTTCTGCTTGTCTCTGGGGGGGGGGCAACAATAATGGTCCGGTCATGTTAGGTTGAGTTAGGTAACGTTTGGTTACGTTACGGTTGTTTGTGTTCGGAGGGGCTATAACTGACTTTTGCGCTATACACTGCTATACGGCGGATTTCTGCACTCTACTGTGCTCCAATATGTTTAGCTTGTCTCTAGCTGGTCCAGCGTTAGTGGTATCGTCACGTTATGTTTAGTTAGGCTACGTTTG
>NW_016922951.1:0-1653 GCF_001483705.2 Eufriesea mexicana | reverse complement strand
ATGCTTTTTGAGTGCTATAGCCATTGCAATGGTATAGAATGTGGCTGGAAAGTTCAATTTTGTCGACATCTTCGACAAATGTCGTGGTGAGCTAGCTTTCATGCATAAACAAGGAGGAAAGATACTATTGGCGAACTGTAGCCATTGCAATGCTTTAGAATGTGACTGGAAAGTTTAGTTTTATGGACATTTTCGACTAGTATCGTGGTGAGCTAACTTTCATGCATAAACAAGAAGGAAAGATCCTATTGCCGAGCTGTAGCCATTGCAATGCTTTAGAATGTGACTGGAAAGTTCAATTTTATTGACATTTTCGATTAATATCGTGGTGAGCTAACTTCCTTGCATAAGTAAGGAGGAAAGATGCTTTTTGAGTGCTATAGCCATTGCAATGATATAGAATGTGGCTGGAAAATACAATTTTGTTGACATTTTCGACTAATATCATAGTGAGCTATCTTTCTTTCATAAATAAGGAGAAAGGATTCTATTGGCGTGCTATATCCAATGCAATGCTGTAGAATCTGGCTGGAAAATCCAATTTTGTTGACATTTTCGGCTAATATCGCTGTGAGCTAACTTTCATGCATAAATAAGGAGGAAAGGTTCTATTGGCGTGCTATAGGCATTGCAAAGCTATAGAATCTTCCTGGAAAATGCAATTTTATTGACATTTTCGACTAATATCGTGGTGAGCTAACTTCCTTGCGTAAGTAAGGAGGAAAGATGCTTTTTGAGTGCTATAGCCACTGCAATGATATAGAATGTGGCTGGAAAATACAATTTTGTTGACATTTTCGACTAATATCATAGTGAGCTATCTTTCTTTCATAAATAAGGAGAAAGGATACTATTGGCGTGCTATATCCAATGCAGTGCTGTAGAATCTGGCTGGAAAATCCAATTTTGTTGACATTTTCGGCTAATATCGCTGTGAGTTAACTTTCATGCATAAATAAGGAGAAAGGATACTATTGGCGTGGCTATATCCAATGCAGTGCTGTAGAATCTGGCTGGAAAATCCAATTTTGTTGACATTTTCGACTAATATCGTGGTGAGTTAACTTCCTTGCATAACTAAGGAGGAACGATTCCATTGGCGTGCTTTAGGCATTGCATGCTACAGAATCCTCCTGGAAAATAAATTTTCATTGACATTTTCGACTAATATCGTGGTGAGTTAACTTCCTTGCATAACTAAGGAGGAACGATTCCATTGGCGTGCTTTAGGCATTGCATGCTACAGAATCCTCCTGGAAAATAAATTTTCAATTCTAATGACATTTTCGACTAATATCGTGGTGAGCTAACTTCCTTGCATAAGTAAGGAGGAAAGATGCTTTTTGAGTGCTGTAACCATTGCAATGATATAGAATGTGGCTAGAAAATACAATTTTGTTGACATTTTCGACTAATATCATGGTGAGCTATCTTTCTTTCATAAATAAGGGGGAAGGATTCAATTGGCATGCTATATCCATTGCAATGCCGTAGAATCTGGCTGGAAAATCCTATTTTATAGTCATTTTCGGCAAATATCGCTGTGAGCTAACTTTCTTGCATAAATAAGGAGGAAAGGTTCTATTGGCATGCAATAGGCATAGCAAAGCTATAGAATCTTCCAGGAAAATTCAATTTTATTGACATTTTCGA
>NW_016922950.1:0-927 GCF_001483705.2 Eufriesea mexicana | reverse complement strand
TCGTCTCTGGGGAGGCCAGTAGTAGTGGTCATGGAACGTTGGGCTGTGTTAGGCTAGGTTTGGTTAATTTATGTTGGTTTGGGTTAAGTACGTATAGCTTTGACTTTCGTGGTATACACTACCATTCGGTGGATTTCTGCTCTCTACATTGCTCTGCTAAACTATGATCTACTCTCAGGAGTCCAGAATTGGTGGCCTCGGCAGGCTAGGTTGATGTTGATTACGCTTGGCTTGATTAGGTTAGGTCACCTTTGGTTAGGGTGACTTTGGCTTTTGTGATATATGCAGCTGTTCGGTGGATTTCTGCGCCCTACCTCTGGTATGTTCTTATTGGCTCTGGGTAGGCAAGCAATAGTGGTAGCATCACGTTGGGTTGTGTTATGTTACGATTGGTTATGTTACGATTGGCCAAGTGAGTAGAGGGCGGCTTCGACTTTTCAGCCATTCGCTGCGATTTTACGGATTTCAGCGCTTTACTCCCCTCTGTTCTGTTTTGCTTGGCTCTATGGAGGCCAGCAAGAGTGGTCGGGGTACCTTAGTCAGTGTCAGGTTGCGTTTGTTTGTGTTACAATTGGTTGGGTGACGATAGGATGGCCGAGACTTTTGTGTTATACACTGACATTCGGTGGATTCCTGCGTCCTACATAGCTCTATAATACTTTGTTCGGCTCTTTGAAGGCCATAATTGGTGACCACGGCAGGCTAGGTTAATGTAGATTTCGCTTGGCTTGGTTAGGTTAGGTCACGTTTGGTTAGGGTGGCTTTGACCTTTGCGCTTTATACTACTGTTCGGTAGATTTCTGCGCCCTACCGTCCTCTGGAATGTTATGCTTGGCTCTGGGGAGGCAAGAAATAGTGGCAGCATCACGCTAGGTTGAGTTATGTTAAGTTTGGTTATGTTAAAATTGGTCGGGTTAGGAGAGGATA
>NW_016922949.1:0-542 GCF_001483705.2 Eufriesea mexicana | reverse complement strand
TCGTACAGCATCGAAAATTTTATGCCGCAACGATGTTATTTGTAGAGCAGGTATTGAGTTATATCAGAACGACATATCGTCCCAACTAACGATTCATCAATTGATAATTCCTTATAATATAATTTGAAAATCCTCTTAGCATGATTAACGAGGGACTCAAATTTTACACAGGGCATCGGCCGGACGTCGCCAATTGAATCGAAAGCCGCCGAGTTTTTAGCGATGAGGAGGCCAATTCCTCTTCAGGTGCGTCCGCTGCCGGAGCCTCCACCTCCCTTCGCCGCGTTGTCACGGACCGGTCGCGGGGCTATCTATCACTGTGCCCCACATCCTCCTCTCCTTCGCAAACTCGATTTCCGCGACTTGCGGCGCAGGGGCCCGTTCGCCTAGTTCAGAGCCGCTGTGGACTTTGCAGAAAGTCGCTTTTGCAGCTTTCGTAGTCGCGGCCTCGATTCGTCCCGCGGTGACACGAAGACGGTGGACGAAACGGCCGGACAGGTTCCTACTACTGTCCTCTACAACGCATATCGACATGGTTATAC
>NW_016922948.1:1103-2400 GCF_001483705.2 Eufriesea mexicana | reverse complement strand
TTCATGCATCTATACATACGACCTTCCATCCATCCATGCATCCGTTCTTCCACCCATCCATTCTCCCACTCTTCAGTTCATCCTCCCATCCATTCATCGACCCGCACATCCATACATCCGTACATACATACATCCATCCATCCATACATCCATACATCCATCCATCCGCATATCCATCCAAACATACATCCATAAGTTCATACATCCACACATCCATAAATCCATCCATCGATACTTCCATCCATCCCAACATACATCCATCCGTACATCCGTCCATCCATACATCCACCCATCCATACATCCATCGATCCATACATCCGTACAACTGTCCATCCATCCATCCATCCATACATCCATACATACGTCAATACATACATCCATACATACACAAATACATTCGTCCATACATACATCCATACCCACATCCTTCCATACATTCATACGTACAGCCATAGACATATCCATACATACATCTGCACATACATCCACGCATCCATACATACATCCAACACTCCATCCATCCATCCATACAATCATTCATCCATACATAAATCCATCCATGCGTCCACCTTTCTACACATCCATCCATCCATACATCCACCCATCCATACCTACATCGAACCATACATCCATCGATCCATACAATCACCCATACATACATCCATCGATCCATACCCCTATCCGCCCATACATCCATACATATATACATCCATACATCTATACATTCGTACATCCATACATTCGTACATCCATACATCCACACATCCATACATCGATAAGTCCGTCCAAATATACAACCGTCCATCCACACATACAAACATACGCACATCCACACATACATACATACACCCATACACACATCGATAAATACGTCGATCCATACATTCATACATCCGAACATTCACACACCCATCCACACATCCATAGATATATCCACACATACATCCGTACAAACATCCATACATCCATCCATATATACGTCCATACATACGCCCTTCCATACACGCAACCACACATGCATACACATGTCCATTCATACATCCATCCATACATCCATACATACATCAATACATCCATACATCCATACATCCTACCATCCATACGTCCATACATACATCAATACATACATCTAGACATACACCAATACATTCGTCCCTACAGACATCCATACATACATCCTTCCATACATCAATGCTTACATATATACATACATACATTCAAACATCCATACGTAAATACATCCATACATCCAACCATCCATACACCGACACATCCATACATCCATACATCCATACAT
>NW_016922948.1:0-427 GCF_001483705.2 Eufriesea mexicana | reverse complement strand
CCATACATACGCCATTCCATCCAACCATGCATCCTGACTTCCATCCATCCTCTCACCCACTCTTCACTTCAACCACCGAACCATTCATCCACCCGCACATCCATACATCCATACATCCATCATTCCATACATCCATCCATCCACACATCATCCCATCCATACATACATCGATCCTTAATCCATCCATCCATACATCCATCATACAATCCATCCATCCATCTATACATCCATAAATACATCAATACATACATCCATACATACAATCACACATTCATTCACACATACATCCATACTTACATACTTAGATACAACCACTCATACATCCATACATACATCCATAAAAACATCCATACACACACACATGCATACATCCATACATACATCATTAACTCCATCGATACGTACATTTATACCGACATCCATAGAT
>NW_016922947.1:0-2871 GCF_001483705.2 Eufriesea mexicana | reverse complement strand
CATGTCCTAACCCAACCTAGCCGAACGAAACATAACTCAGCATAACGTTCCGATACCATTATTGCTGGCCTTCCCAGAGACAAGTTGAAAATATTAAAGCGCTGTAGGGAGTAGGAATCCACCTAATGGCAGACTAAAGCATTAAATTCCAAGCGTTTCTCCCATAACCAATCCATTCGTAACATAACCAAGCATAACTTATCTCGTCCTAAGGTTCCGCGAGCACTACTGGTGCTTGCGCAGAGCAAGACAGATCGTATAAGTGGGAAGTAGAGAGCAGAAATCAATAGAATCGCATAGTACATCAGAGAAGTCAGAGATACCCAAACCTAACCCAAACCAACGAAAACTTGCCAAAGTTAGCCTGACTCAACCTAATGTACTGACACCGCTTTTATTGCCCTCCCCAGAGCCAAGCAGAATATACTGGGGCACAGTAGAGCGCGGAGAGCCACCAAATATCAGCGCATAGCACAAAAATCAAATATATCACATCCTATCGCTGCCTAACCTAACCAAGCGAAATGTGGACTAACCAAAGTTAACGAGCCGAGATCACTATTCTTGGCATACTCAGTGCCAAGCCGAACTAATTAGAGCACAGAGAGTGCTGAAATCCTATGAATATGAGGGTATAGTTCAAAAGTTAAAGCTAGGCCTTCCTTACCTAACCAATTGTAACGTAACCAAACGTAACACAACTCTACCTAACGTGACGAGATCACTACTGCTAGACTCCCAGGACCAAGCGGTACGTATTACAGGAGAGTTGAGAGCAAATGGCCATAGGATCACAGTGTATAGAGGAAAAGTCGAAGCTAAACAAACCTAACCATAGCAAGCATGGTCTAACTAAACATAGCCTATCCTCACCTAACTTTGCGGCACCACAATTACTCGCGTTCCCAGTGTCCTGCAGATCGTACTAGAGCACAGTAGAGAGTACCAATCCACCGAATAGCAGTGTATAGCACAAAAGTCAAAGATATGCTGACCAAACCTAACACAACCTAACATAACCAAACGTAACACGACACAACCTAACATACCGCGACCAGTATTTCTGTCCTCCGGAGAGCCAAGCAGAGCATAGTAGACGAGAGTAGAGCGCCGAAATGCATGCGAACTCAGCGTACAGCAGAAAGGTCGAAGCTATCCAAACCGAACCAAAGCTAATGTAACCTAGCCAAACGTACCGTATCTCAACCTACATTAGCTAGACCATAATTACTGTGATCCCCGGAGCCGAGCAGAATAAACTAGAGCACAGCAGATCTCAGAAATCCACCGAGTATCAGTGTACAGCGCAAAAGTCACAGATAACTTATCCTAGCCCAAAAAAACCTAACATAACCGAACGCAAATTATCTCTGCGTAACGCGACTCAGCCACTGGTTTTTTGCTCCCCAGAGCAAGGCAGAGCTCATAAGATTACAGTAGAGGGCAGGAATCCACCGAATAGCAAACACGGCATATCGAAGCGTCACCTTGCTCCACCTAACCAACCTACACCACAATTGCTGTCCTCTCCAGAGATAAGCAGAATAAGCTAGAGCACAGCAGGTCACAGAAGTCCGCGGCGTTGGGTTGTAGTGCCCAAGTGACGAAAATAACCAAACCTAGCCTTACCTAACCTAACCCAATGGAATGTAGGCTAACTCAGCATAAGGTGCCAAGACCGCTATTGCTGGCATTCCCAGAGCCAAGCAACAAGCATTAGAACGCATTAGAGCGTAGAAATCGGATGATAACAGGGTATAGCACAAAAGTCTATGCTATCCTCTCCTAGCCTAACAAAACGTAACGTATCCGAGCGTTTTCTATCTCAGATTAACTTGCCGAAACCACTATTGCTGGCATCCCCAGAGCCAAACAGATCATACTAAAGCACAGTAGAGCGTAGAAGTCCACCGAATAGAAGTGTATAACACAAAAGTCAAAGCCACCCTTACTAAACGTTGCCTAACCTCACCTAACCAAGCGTAACATAACTCAACCAATCATTCCACGACCGCTATTGCTGGCCTCCCCAGAGTCAAACGGAACACGATAGTAGCGAGCGAGACGCAGAAATCCATATAATCGCAGTGTATATCGGAAAAGTCAAAGCTGCCCAAGCCTAACACAGACCATCTGGTCATAACCAAACGTAGACTGACTCAAGTGAACGTGCAGAGACCGCTATTGCTGCCGTCGCCAGAGCCGAGCAGGACATACAGGAGCACAGTACAGCGCAGGAATCCACCGAATCGCAGGGTACAGCACAAAAGATGAAGCCATCCTGCCCAAACTTAGCCTACCTCTACCGAGACGAGCGTAACGTGACTCAACATAACATGCCAAGTCTACTGTCTCAGGTTCTCCCAGAGCCAAGAAGTAAATATTATAGCACTGTAGGGAGCAGAAGTCTATCGGCAGAAAACTATAGCGCTAAAGTCATAGCCATCCTCTCCTAACCTATCCAAACGTAACATAACCAAACGTAACCTAGCACAACCTATCGTGCCGAGACCGCCATTTTTGCCCTCCCCAGAGCCTAGCAGGGCGCACAAGAGGGCAGTAGTGCGCAGAAGTCCACCGAATAGCAGTGTACGGCGCAAAAGTTGAAGCTATCCTGACCATACCTAGCCTAACCCAACCTAACAGGTCGTAATCTGACTGAACATATCGGTCCGAGGGTACTCTTGCCGGGCTTCCCTGAGCCAAGATGAACATGTTACAGCACTGTAGGGCGAAGAAACCCACTTGACAACAGACTACAGCACTAAAGTCAAATCTAGCGGCCCCTACCCTAACCAAACGTTACATACGCAAACGTAACCTGTCTCAAACTATCGTGCCGCGGCCGCCATTTCTGGGCTCCACATAGCC
>NW_016922946.1:0-567 GCF_001483705.2 Eufriesea mexicana | reverse complement strand
GCAGGTGTCCAACGTATGGCAATGTATAGCAGAATAGTCAAAGCTATCCTAACCCAACCCAGAATAACCTAAGCTAACCAAACCTAACCTAGCAGCATATAACATTACAAGAGCACTATTTCTGTCATCACAGAGCCAAGCAGAATATGCTAGAGCAGAATGGTGCCCAGAAGTCCATAGCATAGCAGTGCTGATCACAAAAGATAAAGATATCGAAACCTAACCCAAACCAATCTAACCTAACGAAACGTAATCTAGCACAACCTAACGTGCCGCGACCGATATTGCTGTCCTCCCCAGAGCCGAGCAGAGTATAGTGAGCAAGTAAGGGCGCCGAAATCTGCCGCATTGTACTGTAAAGCACAAATGTCAAGTCTATCTTGACATAACCTGTCATAACCTAACCTCACGAAGCGTGAGATACCAGAGACGAACGTACCTAGACCAATGTTGCAGGCCTACACATCGCCAAGCAGATCATCTTAGAGCAGAGCATCGCGTAGTAACCCAACGAATGGCAGCGTATAGCACAGAAGCCGAAGCGATCCTTACCAAACCCAACCATAT
>NW_016922945.1:0-220 GCF_001483705.2 Eufriesea mexicana | reverse complement strand
TTGACAGAGAATAGGCCTCTTCAAGATCTATAATCTGCTATAGCTTGGTGAATACATCGCCTACCGCCTTCAATCCAATGGCAAATACGACCATCTACTTGCCAGAGAATAGGTCTATTCAAAATCTGTAATCTGTTACAGCTTAGTGAATGGGCCACCCATCGCCTTCAATCTAATGGCAAGTACAGACTTCTACTTGCCAGAAAATAGGTCTATTCAA
>NW_016922944.1:0-1334 GCF_001483705.2 Eufriesea mexicana | reverse complement strand
ACCCCTCACCGCTGTGAAGCAGCGTTGGTGCGGGTGTCCGCCGTAGTCCCCCGGCGATGATCGCCACGGAGCCGTCCCGATCCCCGAACCACCCGTCTTGATCGAGGATACAGTACGGCTCTGCGGTAACAGCCAGCCCGACATCCAGCTCAACGAGCGTCTGCAGGAGCAGGTCCAGCAACGCCCGCGAGTGGATCAGGTTGGCCTGGAGCACCATGGACGACGTGAAAGTTAGGCCGTGTAAATGGCCTCCTCCTGGCCCCTCTTGCTTTGGGCCGGCTGCGGGCACGGTGCTCCGCCTACCGGCGGGCCCTTCGCGGTAGCGTTCGCGGAGACGGAATTCGCAGACGCAGCTGTCGAATTGGCGCTCGCAGGCGCCGAGGCGGACACGGCGTCTGCAGGCGCCTTGCGAGCCGCGCAGTTTGCCTCTGGCGGGCAGCATGCTTTGCTGCCCAGCCGGTGGTTGGAGGGGCGGCCGAGCCTGGGGCAAACCGGGCACATGGGTGCAGGCGCACTACACCCACCGTCCACCGTGCCAGAGCATCCGTTCCTTGTGTGACCGAACGCAAGGCAACGGAAGCACTGGAGGCGCCGTGCCACCAAGGCTGCGACACGGGCCGAAGTCCAGCCGACGCAGATCCGCCCGCAATCAACGGCCTTTCTCTGCCGCGAGAGGACACTGAGCCCATACACAGCCCAGCGCCGAAGCGGAAGACCGGGTCACTCCGGTTCTTACTTCCGCCTCGGTGCAATCACCGACGCAAGCCAGGGCAGCGGCCACCTCGCGGGGTGTGGCAGAGTCGTCGAGCCCTGTCACCCTCAGCTCCGCTATTTCGGTAGGAACCGTAACGCGCACGCCGAATTCCTCCAAGGTTTCGCTCATTCGCCCGGCCAGAGCGGCGGCTCGTTCTGCGCCCTCGGATCCGCCGACCTCCAGCAGGAGACCGCCGGAAGCGGCCCGACGGGGGCGCAAGTCCTCGATCACGAGGTCGGCGAGATTTATCTTTCCTCTTGCAACGGAGATGGCCTCCGCGAAAGAGAGGCTCGACCCCTCGGGTACCCAAACCGCGACGGCGGCCCGCGGCGGCGGCCGCTTAAGAATGAGGCCCGGCTTACCGCCGCTCTTCTCCTTATCGTGACCGTGCATCGTTCCGGTGTTCAGGGCGGTCACGGAAGGTGCGCGGGAGGAGCTCATCCACGAGGAGCAGCGCCCCGTCTTACCGACGGCTCCCTTCGTCGCACTCGTGGACACACTCGCGGCAGTTGCCGCCGCGCTCGCTTCTCGCGCCTACCGATGACGAGAGACCAGCTGGCCTCTGCGTCCGTCCCGGATA
>NW_016922943.1:0-587 GCF_001483705.2 Eufriesea mexicana | reverse complement strand
AATGGCAAGTACATCCACCTATTTGCCAGAGAACAGGTCTATTCAAAATCTATAACCTTTTATGTCTTGGTGAGTATATCGCCTATCGCCACCAATCCAATTGCAAGTACAGCCATCTCCTTGCAAGAGAATAGGTCTCTTCAAAATCTATAATCTGTTATAGCATGGTGAATAGATCGCCTAACGCCTTCAATCCAATGGCAAGTACAGACATCTACTTGCCAGAGAATAGACCTATTCAAAATCTATAATCTGTTATAGCTTGGTTAATAGGTCGCCTAGCGTCTTCAACCAATGACAAGGACAGCCATCTACTTGCCAGTAAATAGGTATATTCAAAATCGATAAACTCCTATAGCTTGGTGAATAGGTCGCCTAACACCTTCAATCCAATGGCAAGTACACCCATCTACTTGCAAGAGAATAATTCTTTTCAAAATCTATAAGCTGTCATAGATTCGTGATTAGATCGCCTAACGCCTTCAATCCAAAGGCAAGTACAGCCATCTGCTTGCCAGAGAATGGGTATATTCATAATGTATAACCTGTTACAGCTTGGTGAATAGATCGCCTAACGCCTTCAATCC
>NW_016922942.1:380-632 GCF_001483705.2 Eufriesea mexicana | reverse complement strand
ACTTTCTTGCATAAACAAGGAGGAAGGATTATATTGGCATGCTATAACCATTTCAATGCTATATAATCTGGAGGGAAAGTTCAATTTTATTGGCATTTTCGACTAATATCGCGGTGAGCTAACTTCCTTGCATAAGTATGGACAAAAGATCATTTTGGCCTGCTGTAGCCATTGCAATGCTGTAGAATCTGGCCGGAAAGTTGAATTTTATTGACATTTTCGACTAATATCGTGGTGAGTTAACTTTCATGC
>NW_016922942.1:0-293 GCF_001483705.2 Eufriesea mexicana | reverse complement strand
AAATTGAATTTTATTGACATTTTCGACTAATATCGTGGTGAGATAACTTTCTTGCATAAATAAGGAGGAATGGACCTATTGGCGTGCTATTGCGATTGCAATGCTACAGAATCTGGACGGAAAGTTCTATTTTATTGTCATTTTCTACCAGTTTCGTGGTGAGCTGTCTACATTGCATAAACAAGAAGGATAGATTATATTGGCAAACTGTAACCATTGCAATGCTCTAAAATCTTGCTGGAAAATTCAATTTCATTGACATTTTCGACTATTATCGTGGTGAGCCTACTTCC
>NW_016922941.1:0-821 GCF_001483705.2 Eufriesea mexicana | reverse complement strand
TGACATTGGATTGAAGGCGTTACGCGATCTATTCACCAAGCTATAAGAGGCTATAGATTTTCATTAGACCTATACTCTGGCAAGTAGACGGCTGTACTTGTCATTGGATTGAAGGCGTTCGGCGATCCATTCACCAAGCTATAACATGTTATAAATTTTGAATAGACCTATTTTCTGGCAACTAGATGTCTGTACATGCCATTGAATTGAAGGCGTTATGCGATCTATTCACCAAGCTATAACAGATTATAGATTTTGAATAGACTTATTCTCTGGCAAGTAGACGGCTGTAATTGCCATTGGATTGAAGGCGTTAATCGATCTATTCACCAAGCTATAACACGTTATAGATTTTCGATATACCTATTGTCTGGCAAGTAGATGTCTGTACTTGCCATTGGATTTAAGGCGTTGGGCGACCTATTCACCAAGGTGTAACAGAATATAGATTTTGAATAGATATATTATCTGGCAAGTAGACGGGTGTACTTGTCATTGGATTGAAGGCGTTAGGCGATGTATTCGCCAAGCTATAGCAGGTTATAGATTTTTAATAGACTTATTCTCTGGCAAGTAGACGGCTGTACTTGCCATTGGATTGAAGGCGTTAGGCGATCTATTCACCAAGCTATAACAGGCTATAGATTTTCAATAGACCTATTCTCTGGCAAGTAGATGGCCGTACTTGCCATTGGTTGAAGGCGTTATGCGACCTATTCACCAAGCTATAACGGACTATAGACTTTGAATAGGCGTATTCTGTGGCAAGTAGATGGCTGTACCTGCCATTGGATTGAAGGCGTTAGGCGATCTATTCACCA
>NW_016922940.1:0-1357 GCF_001483705.2 Eufriesea mexicana | reverse complement strand
TTTGGGTATGTTGCGGTTGGCTAGGTTAGGATAGCTTAGACTTTTGTGCTACAGAATGCTATCGGCGGATTTCTGCGCTCTACTCTGCTCTCGTGTATTCTGCTTGGTTCTGTGTTGGGGAGCAGTAGTGGCCTCTTCATGTTAGTTTTTGTTAGGTACGGATATGTTATGTTTGGCTTGGTTAGGAGAGGCTACTTCGACTTTTGTGCACTAATCATTACGTGGGATTCTGTGATCTACTGTGCTCTACTGCACGCTGCTTGACTATGGGCAAGGCAGGAGCAATTGTCGCTGGACGTCATATTGGGTTATGCTACGTTCGGTTAGGTTAGGTTCGGTCAGGTTTGGTTGGGATATCTACGGCCTTTGTGCTACTCATTGCAATACGGTGGACTTCTGCGTTCTACTGTGCTCTAGGGCATTCTGCTTTTCCCTGTGGAGGCCAGCAATAGTGGTCTGTTCATGTTACGTTTAGTTAGGATACGTATATATGTGTTACGTTAGGCTAGGTTAGATTAGGCTACTTTGACGTCTGTGCTATTCACTGCTACTCCGTCGGCTCCTGCGCTCTAAGTTGCTCTTTAGTTGCTCTAACCTGCTCTGCCAGGCTCTGCGGATGCCAGCAATACTTGTCTCGTCATGTTATGTTGTGTCACACTGCGTTTGGGTGGTTTACGTATGGTAAGGTTATGTCAGGAAATGTTTGACTTTTGTGCTATACACTGCAAAGCGCTGGATTTCTGCGCTCTGCTGTGCTCTAGTTTATTCTGCTTTGTTCTGGGAGGCCAGCAATAGTTGCCTTGGCACGTTGGGGCTGAGATATGCCGCGTTTGGTTACGTTCCGTTAGGAAATGTTAGGATAGGACAGCCCGGACATCCGTGCTACAAACTGCTGTCCTCCGATTACTGCGCTCTACGGCGTTCTAATACATTCTGCTTGGATCTGGGGAGGCCGGAAGTTTTGTCCTCGGCGCGTTAGGTTTGGTTAAGCTACGATTGGATATGAAAACTTTGGGCACGTTAGGACAGAATTGCTTAGCCTTCTGTCCCGTTCACCGCTGTTCCGAGGATTTCTCCCCTCTTCTGCGCTCTCATATGTTCCGAAGGGATCTGGTGCGGCCAGTAATAGTGGTCTCGGCACGTTAGGTTGAGATGTGTTACGTTTCGGTAGGGTATGCTGGAATGGCTTGGATAGTATTTCTTTGACTCTTATGCTATACAATGCTTTTCGGTTGATCTCTTCTCTCTACGTAGCTCTACTGTATTCTCCGTGGCTCTGGGGTCGCCAGCAGCCGCGGTCGCGGCATTATGCACATTTATGCTTCGTTCGGTTAGGTAAGGTTATGTCAGGTTATGC
>NW_016922939.1:6663-7606 GCF_001483705.2 Eufriesea mexicana | reverse complement strand
GGTCGCGAATGGCACGAAAGTCTAAGATATCTTCTCCTAACGTAAAAAAACATGTCATATGGAGAAGTAGCCTAACAAAGCCTATGGCGCCGAGACCGCCATTGCTGGTGTGACTAGAGCAAAGCGGAGAATATTAGAACGCAGTAGAGCGCAGAAGCCGTAGAATAGCAGTGTATAGCACAGATGTATAGGCTATTCTGTTTTAACCTCACCAAACGGTACATAACCAAAAGCTGCATAAGTTAACCTAACGAGACGAGACCACCGTTGCTGACATCCACAGAGGCAAGCAGAATATACCAGGGCGCAGTAGAGCGCTGTAGTCGGCAGCACCTGGGTGAATAGCACAAAGGTCATAGATAGCCTCACCTAACCTGACCTAACGTAAGCTGACCGAACGTAGCATAACTTAACATGACGTGCCGCGACCACTGGCCCTGGCCTCCCGAGAGCCAAGCAGAATGCAGTAGAGTACAGTAGGTCGCAGATATCCACCTAAAAACAGTGTATAGCACGAAGGTGTTAGCTATCCTAAACAAACATTGCCTACCCCAACATAGCTGTAGGTAACATATCACAACCGAACGTGCAGCGGCCACTATTGCTCGCCTCACCATATTCAAGCAGAGTATAGTAGAGCAACGCAGAGCGCCGAAGTGCACAAAATAGCAGTATATAGCGCAAATGTCGAAGAAATCATAACCCAGCTTACCTAACCTAACCTAACGAAACGTAACCTTGCAAAACCTAACGTGCCGAAGGCACTATTGCTCGGCATCCCTGAGCCACCCAGAGTTTACTAGAGGGAATTAGACAGCAGAAATCCACCGAATAGCAGTCAATAGCAAAAAATCCGTAGATACCCTTTCATAGCCTGACGTAATCTGACTCAACCAAACGTAGCATAACACAATATACAGTGCAGCGACTACTGCACCTGCCC
>NW_016922939.1:0-5685 GCF_001483705.2 Eufriesea mexicana | reverse complement strand
GTCCTGACCGCACGAAGCGAAACGTAACCAAACGTAACATAAATAAAACCAACATGCCACGACAACTACTGCTGGCCTCCAAAGTGTCGAGCAGAGAATAGTAGAGAGATGTACAGCGCAGAAGTACACCAAATAGCAGTGTATAGCGCAAAGGTCAAAGCCACCCTAGCCAAACACAAACTAACCTAACGTAACCAAACGTATCCCTACTCAACCCAACGTATTGAGACCACTATTGCTAGCCTTCCCAGAACCAGGCAGAGCGTACTAGATACCAGTAGAACGCACCAGTACGCCGATTAGTAGTGTATAGCACAATAGTCAGATCCTCCCTAGCCCAACGTATACAAACGTAGCAGTGCCGAACGTAACCTAACATAACCTACCGTGCACAGGCCACTGTTTCAGTCCTCCCCAGGGCGCAGCAGAATATACTGTAGCCCAGTAGAGCGCAGAAATCCGCCGCAAAGCAGTGCAAAGCACAAATGTCATAGATATCCTAACCCAACCTGACATTATCTAACCTAACCAAACGTAGCCTATCTGAGAATAACGTGCCGCGACCACCACCGCTGGTCTTCCCAGAGCCAATCTGAACGCATTACAGCGCAGTAGATTGCAGAAATCCAACGGGTAACAGTGTATGTCACAGCGGTCGGAGCAATCGTCTCCTAACATAACCAATCGTGACATAACCAAACGTAGCATAAACCAACATATCGTACAGCGATTACCGTAGCCTACCCAAACGTAGCATAACTCAGCCTAGCGTTCCGAGACCACTATTACTGGCCTCCCCAGAGTTGAGCAGAGTACAGCAGGGCAACTTAAATGGTAGAAATCCACTGAATAGCGGTGTCTAGCTCAAAAGTCAAAGCTTCCCTGTCCTAATCCATAGGAACGTAATATAGTCAAACGTATCCTAACATAACCGAACGTGCGGCGACCAGTATCGCTGACTTCCACAGAGACAGGCAGAGCATATTAGAGGAGAGAACAGCGCAGAAATCCACAGAATCGTAGTGTACATCGGAAAAGTCGAAGCTATCCATACCCTAACCTAATCCAACATAACCAATCCTAATCCAACCTAACCTAGCCAAATCAAACGTAGAATACCTCTGTGAGACGTGCCGATACTAATATTTCTGTCTTTCCAGAGCCAAGCTGACCATACTAGGGCGCTGTAGAGTGCAGAAATCCGCCGAAATGCAGTATATAGCGCAAAAGTCCAAGCTGCCCTCGCCTAACCTGAACAATGGTAACATACCAGAGCAGAGTAGAGCGCAGATGTCCACCGAAAAGCAGTGTATATCACGAATGCCAAAGCTATCCTCCCAAACGCTAATCTAAACTAACCTGAAGAAACAAAACATAGCTCGACATTTCGTGCCGCTGCCACTGTTGCTGGTCTCCCCACGGTCGGGCGGAGTATAGCACATCAATGCAGAGTGCAGAAATCCGCCGAATAGCAGTGTATAGCACAAAAGTCAAAGTTACCATAACCTAACCAAACCTAACCTAACCAAACCTAAAGTAGAATAACTAAACCTAGCGAACCGTGACCTCTATCGCTGACTTCGTCAGGGACAAGCAGAATATGAGAGAGCGCAGTAGAGCACAGAAGTCCAATGAATATCTGTGTTCAGCACATAAGTGAAAGCTATCCTAACATAACCCAACCATACCTAACCAAAACAAACGCATCCCATCTCGACCTAATGTGCCGAAACCTCTATTGCTGGCCTCCGCGTCCCCAAGCAATGCATGTTATAGGAGAATAGAGCTCTGAGGTTCATAGGATGGTAGTGCATAGCACGAAAGTCAAAGACATCCCAACCTAACCCAAACAAACCTAACCTAACCAAACGTAGCGTAACCGAACCAAACATGCCACGACCGCTATTGCTGCCCCCCTCCCCCTGAGACAAGCATACGGTAGCGGAGGAATGTAGTGCACAGCTGTCGGCCGAACAGTAGTTTATAGCAGAAGAGTCAAAGCTATACTAGCGTAATTTCACCAATCATAGCGCAACCAAGATTAATATAGCACAAACATGAGCCCCGGCACCACCATTTCTGGCCTCTCCAGAGCAAAGCATAACGTACTTAAGCACAGGAGAGCGCAGGCATCCACGTAATAGCAGAGCATAGCACAAAAGTCAAAGTAGGGTCTCCTAACCGAGCCAAACGTAAGCTATCTCAACATACAGTGCCGAGACCAATATTACAGGCAACCGCAGGGCCAAGCAGATCATACTGCAGCACAGTAGAGAGCAGAAATCTACCGCAGTGCAGTGTACAGCGCAAGGTCAAAGATATCCTAACCATACATGGCATAACCTAACCAAACCGAACGTTGCATATCAAAGCATAGCATGCCAAAGCCGCTATTGCTGTCTATCCCAGAGCCAAGCTGAACATACCAGTTCACTGTATGGCGCAGAAATCCGCGGAAAACGGCGTATAGCGCAAAAGTCGAAGCTATCACCTCCTAGCCTAACCAATTGTAACAGACCAAAACCCAAAATAATTCAACCTAACGGGCCGAGACCGCTATTGCTGGCCACCCCAGAGGCAGACAGAGCGAAGTAAATAACTGAAGAGCGCAGAAATCCACCGAATAGCAGTGTATAGCACAAAAGTCGAAGCTATCATCTCCTACCATAACAAAACGTAACATAACCGAACGAAGCCTACCTCATCGGAATGTACCGATACCACTATTACTGCACTCCCCAGGGAGTAGCAGCGTATAGTAGATCACAGTAGAGCTAAGGGGTACACAGAATAGCAGTGTTGAGCACAAATGTCAAGGATATCCTAACCTATCCCGAAATAACCTAACCTAATCAAATGTAATCTAACACATCCTAACGTGTCGCTATCACTATTTCTGGCATCCCCAGAGCTCAGCGGAGCATACTAGATCACACTAGAGCGCAGAAAGACATCAAATAGCAGCGAAGAGCACAAAGGTCAACGATATCCTAACCGCACCTGATCTAACCTAAGCAAATCAAACGTGGACTGACTAAACCTAACGAGACGAGGTCGACATTGCTGGCCTCCGCAGTCCCAAGCACAACGTACCAGAGCTCAGCAGAGCGCATATATCCACCCAATAGCAGTGTATACCACGAAAGTCCAAACTATGGAAGTCTCACCCAACCTTACGTAGCCTAAAAAACGTAGCATGAATAAACCAATCGCATCGAGACCACCATTGCTGCCCTCCTCAGGAATGAGCAGAGCATATTAGTGTACAGTACAGCGCGGAAATCTGCCGGACCGCAGTGTACAGCACAAAGACCGAAGCTAGTACCCCTAATCAAACCAATCGTAACGTAACCAAACGTAGCGTAACACAACATTACGTGACGCGATCACTATTGACGGCGTAACCAGAGACTAGCAGAATACGGTAGAGCATAGTAGAGTCCGGATGTCGACATGATAGCTGTGTTGAACGCAGAACACAAAGCTGTCCTAACCAAACCCAAAGGTACCTAACCCGAACAAACAATATAACGCAATCTAACGTGCAGGGACCAACATTGCTGGCCTCCTCAGAGACAAGCAGAATGTACTAGAGCACAATAGTTCGCAGAAATCCACGGATAGCAGTGTATAGCACAAAAGTCAAGGCTATCGTATCCTAACCTAACCAAACGTGACATAACCAAACGTAACCTAACATATGCTATCGTGCCGAGGATACTATTGCCCGCTTCCACTGAGTCGAGAGGAGTATATTAGCGCAACGCAGATCGCAGGAATCCACCGAAGAGCAGTGTATAGTACAAAAGTTGATGATAACCTAACCTAACCTGACCTATGCCTAACCTAACCAAACGTAGCATAACTCAAAATAAAGTGCCCGAACACATCGGCTGGCTTTCCCGGAGCCAAGCAGAATGCAGCAGAGCACTGTAGATAACAGGAGCTCACCGAAAAGCAGTAAATAGCACGAAAGTCAAAGTCACGTTAACCAAGCTTAACATAACCTCACCCAACATAACGTGCCGAGGCCTCTATTGCTCGCCTTACCAGAGTCGACCAGAGAATAGTAGAGTAGCGTAGAGAGCATAGATCCACCGAATAGCACTGTGTAGCACAAAAGACAGAGAAACTCTAAGCAGTCCTTCCTAAACTAGCCTAACGTGACGTAGCTTGACTCAACCTGACGTGCCGGAACCACTGCCTCTGGCCACCATAGAGCCGAGCAGAACATATTAGAGCACAGTGGAGGGCAGAAATCCTAAAATCCTAAATCTAACACAACCAATCGTTGCGCAGCTCAACGTAACGTGCCGAGACCACTGCTTCCGTCCCCACAGGTTATATTAGGGCACAGTAACCACAGAAACCCACCGTACAGCCGTATATGGCGCGAAAGCCAAAGCTACCATAACCAAGCTTAACATAACCTAACCTACTCAGACGTAATCTAACACAAGCTAACGTGCCACGAGCACAATTGCTCGCCTCCCCAGTGTCGAGCAGATGGTAGTAGAGCAGTGTGAAGCATAGCGGTCGGCCGTGTAGCAGTGTACAGCGCAAACGCTAAAGAAATCATAACCAAGCCTTCTAACCCAACCTAAAGAAACGAAACCCATTTCAACATAACGTACCGAGACCACCATTACTGTCACCCAAAGGGTCAAACAGGACATATTAGAGCGCAGTAGATGGCAAAGACCAACCGAATAGCAGTGTATGGCTTAAAAGTCTAATATACACTATCCTTTCCTGACCAAGCGTAACAAAAGCGAACCTAACGTAACACAACGTAACGTGCGGCGACCACCTCCGCTGGTATCTGCGGAGACAAGCAGAATATAGTAGAACACTGTATGTCACAGAAATCCACCGAAAAGCGACGTATAGCACGAACGGCAAAGCAGCATTTCCTAACCAAGCCAAACGTAACTTATCCAAACGAAGTCTAACTCACACTGACGTGACGAGGCCACGACTGGTGGCTTCCCCAGAGTCAAGCAGAATATACCAGTGCACAGTAGAGTGCGGAAACCCGCGGGTAGCAGTGCATAGCACATAAGTCTTAGCTATCACGCCATAACCCCACCAAACCTAACAAATCCAAGCGTAGCATAACTCAACCTATCGTGCCGATGCCACTGCTTCTGGTCTGCCCAGGTCCAAGCAGAACATGCTAGAGCATATCAGGGCACAGAAATCTACGTCCTTGCAGTGTATAGCACAAAAGTCAAACACACTCTGACCTAAACAGGCCTTACCTATCCTACACGAACGTAGTGTAACTAAATATGACGTGACGAGACCAAATTGCCGGCCTCCAGAGAGGCAAGCAGAGAATATTAGAGCACATTATTGCACAGAATCCCACCGAATAGCGGTGTACTGCACAAAACACGAAGTAGCCTCTCCTAACCTAGCCAAACGTAATACAATCGAACGAACCATATCTCAAACTAACATAACGAGACCACTTCTCCTGGCCACCCCAGAGCCAAGCAGAATTCACAAGAGCACAGCGGAGCGCAGAAATCCACCGCAATGCGGTGTATAGCACAACGGTCAAACATATCCTGAGCTAGCTTTACCTCACCTAACCTATCGAAACGTAGTGTAATACAACATAACGTGACGCAATATTGATGGCCTCCAGAGGTCCAAGAAGAAATACTAGATCACAGTACA
>NW_016922938.1:0-575 GCF_001483705.2 Eufriesea mexicana | reverse complement strand
AGCACAGCAGGGAGCAGGAATCCGCCGAATAGCAGTGCATAGCGTAAGAGTCAAAGGTACCCTAACCAAGCGTAACAAAACCTAACCTAACCGAACGTAATCTACGTAACATGGCGCAACCTAACGTGCCAAGACCACAATTGCTGGCCACCCCAAGGCCATGCAGAACATATTAGAGGAGAGTAGGAAGCGAAATCCATAGAATCGCAGTGTGTAGCAGAAGAATGAAAGCTATTCAAACCTTACGCATGCTACTATAAAATAACCAAACGTAACCCGACTCAACCTAACATGCTGCAACCAATATTTCTGGCCTCCCCAGAGCAAAGCAGGGCATATTAAAACACAGCAGAGCAGAGAAATCCACCGAAATGCAGTATATGGCGCAAAAGTCAAAGGTGCCCTGTCCTATCCTAACAAATCGTAACACCACAAAACGTAACCGAACGCAACCAAACGTGTCGCCACCAATAATGCTGTCTTCCCCAGATCCAAGCAGAACATATCTGTGGATAGTGGACCGCAGAAATCCATAGAATCGCAGTGTACAGCAGAAAAGTCATGCATACCCATGC